>NW_027469358.1:0-187097 GCF_051020765.1 Lasioglossum baleicum
ATGCATCCTCTCGCACGTGTTTTTGCTCGGCTAGCCTGCGGGATGCATCCTCTCGCACGTGTTTTTGCTCGACTAGCCATGCGCATCCCAAAAAACCTGCGCATGCGCATCCCACAAAACCTGCGCATGCGCATCCCACAAAACCTCGCACGTGTTTTTACTCGACTAGCCTGCGGGATGCATCCTCTCGCACGTGTTTTTACTCGACTAGAATGCGGGATGCATCCTCTCGCACGTGTTTTTGCTCGACTAGCCATGCGCATCCCATAAAACCTGCGCATGCGCATCCCACAAAACCTGCGCATGCGTATCCCACAAAACCTCGCACGTGTTTTTACTCGACTAGCCTGCGGGATGCATCCTCTCGCACGTGTTTTTACTAGACTAGCCTGCGGGATGCATCCTCTCGCACGTGTTTTTACTCGACTAGCCTGCAGGATGCATCCTCTCGCACGTGTTTTTACTCGACTAGCCTGCGGGATGCATCGTCTCGCACGTGTTTTTGCTCGACTAGCCTGCGGGATGCATCCTCTCGCACGTGTTTTTACTCGACTAGCCTGCGGGATGCATCCTCTCGCACGTGTTTTTACTCGACTAGAATGCGGGATGCATCCTCTCGCACGTGTTTTTGCTCGACTAGCCATGCGCATCCCATAAAACCTGCGCATGCGCATCCCACAAAACCTGCGCATGCGCATCCCACAAAACCTCGCACGTGTTTTTACTCGACTAGACTGCGGGATGCATCCTCTCGCACGTGTTTTTACTCGACTAGCCTGCGGGATGCATCCTCTCGCACGTGTTTTTACTCGACTAGCCTGCGGGATGCATTGTCTCGCACGTGTTTTTGCTCGACTAGCCTGCGGGATGCATTGTCTCGCACGTGTTTTTGCTCGACTAGCCTTGCGCATCCCAAAAAACCTGCGCATGCGCAACCCAAAAAACCTGCGCATGCGCATCCCACAAAACCTCGCACGTGTTTTTACTCGACTAGCCTGCGGGATGCATCCTCTCGCACGTGTTTCTACTCGACTAGCCTGCGGGATGCATCCTCTCGCACGTGTTTTTACTCGACTAGCCTGCGGGATGCATCGTCTCGCACGTGTTTTTACTCGACTAGCCTGCGGGATGCATCCTCTCGCACGTGTTTTTGCTCGACTAGCCTTGCGCATCCCAAAAAACCTGCGCATGCGCATCCCAAAAAATCTGCGCATGCGCATCCCACAAAACCTGCGCATGCGCATCCCACAAAACCTCGCACGTGTTTGTGCTCGACTAGCCTGCGGGATGCATCCTTTCGCACGTGTTTTTACTCGACTAGCCTGCGGGATGCATCCTCTCGCACGTGTTTTTGCTCGACTTCCCTGCGGGATGCATCCTCTCGCACGTGTTTGTGCTCGACTAGCCTGCGGGATGCATCCTCTCGCACGTGTTTTTACTCGACTAGCCTGCGGGATGCATCCTCTCGCACGTGTTTTTGCTCGACTAGCCTGCGGGATGCATCCTCTCGCACGTGTTTTTGCTCGACTAGCCTGCGGGATGCATCCTCTCGCACGTGTTTTTACTCGACTAGCCTGCGGGATGCATCCTATCGCACGTGTTTTTACTCGACTACCCTGCGGGATGCATCCTCTCGCACGTGTTTTTGCTCGACTAGCCATGCGCATCCCAAAAAACCTGCGCATGCGCATCCCACAAAACCTGCGTATGCGCATCCCACAAAACCTCGCACGTGTTTTTACTCGACTACCCTGCGGGATGCATCTCGCACGTGTTTTTGCTCGACTAGCCATGCGCATCCCAAAAAACCTGCGCATGCGCATCCCAAAAAACCTGCGCATGCGCACCCAAAAAACCTGCGCATGCGCATTCCACAAAACCTGCGCATGCGCATCCCACAAAACCTCGCACGTGTTTTTACTCGACTAGCCTGCGGGATGCATCCTCTCGCACGTGTTTTTACTCGACTAGCCTGCGGGATGCATCCTCTCGCACGTGTTTTTGCTCGACTAGCCATGCGCATCCCAAAAAACCTGCACATGCGCATCCCAAAAAACCTGCGCATGCGCATCCCACAAAACCTGCGCATGCGCATCCCACAAAACCTCGCACGTGTTTTTACTCGACTAGCCTGCGGGATGCATCCTCTCGCACGTGTTTTTGCTCGGCTAGCCTGCGGGATGCATCCTCTCGCACGTGTTTTTACTCGACTACCCTGCGGGATGCATCCTCTCGCACGTGTTTTTGCTCGACTAGCCATGCGCATCACAAAAAACCTGCGCATGCGCATCCCAAAAAACCTGCGCATGCGCATCCCAAAAAACCTGCGCATGCGCATCCCACAAAACCTGCGCATGCGCATCCCACAAAACCTCGCACGTGTTTTTACTCGACTAGCCTGCGGGATGCATCCTCTCGCACGTGTTTTTACTCGACTAGCCTGCGGGATGCATCCTCTCGCACGTGTTTTTGCTCGACTAGCCATGCGCATCCCAAAAAACCTGCGCATGCGCATCCCATAAAATCTGCGCATGCGCATCCCACAAAACCTGCGCATGCGCATCCCACAAAACCTCGCACGTGTTTGTGCTCGACTAGCCTGCGGGATGCATCCTTTCGCACGTGTTTTTACTCGACTAGCCTGCGGGATGCATCCTCTCGCACGTGTTTTTGCTCGACTTCCCTGCGGGATGCATCCTCTCGCACGTGTTTGTGCTCGACTAGCCTGCGGGATGCATCCTCTCGCACGTGTTTTTACTCGACTAGCCTGCGGGATGCATCCTCTCGCACGTGTTTTTGCTCGACTAGCCTGCGGGATGCATCCTCTCGCACGTGTTTTTGCTCGACTAGCCTGCGGGATGCATCCTCTCGCACGTGTTTTTACTCGACTAGCCTGCGGGATGCATCCTCTCGCACATGTTTTTACTCGACTACCCTGCGGGATGCATCCTCTCGCACGTGTTTTTGCTCGACTAGCCATGCGCATCCCAAAAAACCTGCGCATGCGCATCCCAAAAAACCTGCGCATGCGCATCCCACAAAACCTGCGTATGCGCATCCCACAAAACCTCGCACGTGTTTTTACTCGACTAGCCTGCGGGATGCATCCTCTCGCACGTGTTTTTGCTCGACTAGCCTGCGGGATGCATCCTCTCGCACGTGTTTTACTCGACTAGCCTGCGGGATGCATCCTCTCGCACGTGTTTTTACTCGACTAGCCTGCGGGATGCATCCTCTCGCACGTGTTTTTACTCGACTAGCCTGCGGGATGCATCCTCTCGCACGTGTTTTTGGTCGACTAGCCATGCGCATCCCAAAAAACCTGCACATGCGCATCCCAAAAACCTGCGCATGCGCATCCCACAAATCCTGCGCATGCGCATCCCACAAAACCTCGCACGTGTTTTTACTCGACTAGCCTGCGGGATGCATCCTCTCGCACGTGTTTTTGCTCGGCTAGCCTGCGGGATGCATCCTCTCGCACGTGTTTTTGCTCGACTAGCCATGCGCATCCCAAAAAACCTGCGCATGCGCATCCCACAAAACCTGCGCATGCGCATCCCACAAAACCTCGCACGTGTTTTTACTCGACTAGCCTGCGGGATGCATCCTCTCGCACGTGTTTCTACTCGACTAGCCTGCGGGATGCATCCTCTCGCACGTGTTTTTACTCGACTAGCCTGCGGGATGCATCCTCTCGCACGTGTTTTTACTCGACTAGCCTGCGGGATGCATCCTCTCGCACGTGTTTTTGGTCGACTAGCCATGCGCATCCCAAAAAACCTGCACATGCGCATCCCAAAAAACCTGCGCATGCGCATCCCACAAATCCTGCGCATGCGCATCCCACAAAACCTCGCACGTGTTTTTACTCGACTAGCCTGCGGGATGCATCCTCTCGCACGTGTTTTTGCTCGGCTAGCCTGCGGGATGCATCCTCTCGCACGTGTTTTTGCTCGACTAGCCATGCGCATCCCAAAAAACCTGCGCATGCGCATCCCACAAAACCTGCGCATGCGCATCCCACAAAACCTCGCACGTGTTTTTACTCGACTAGCCTGCGGGATGCATCCTCTCGCACGTGTTTTTACTCGACTAGAATGCGGGATGCATCCTCTCGCACGTGTTTTTGCTCGACTAGCCATGCCCATCCCATAAAACCTGCGCATGCGCATCCCACAAGACCTGCGCATGCGTATCCCACAAAACCTCGCACGTGTTTTTACTCGACTAGCCTGCGGGATGCATCCTCTCGCACGTGTTTTTACTAGACTAGCCTGCGGGATGCATCCTCTCGCACGTGTTTTTACTCGACTAGCCTGCAGGATGCATCCTCTCGCACGTGTTTTTACTCGACTAGCCTGCGGGATGCATCGTCTCGCACGTGTTTTTGCTCGACTAGCCTGCGGGATGCATCCTCTCGCACGTGTTTTTACTCGACTAGCCTGCGGGATTCATCCTCTCGCACGTGTTTTTACTCGACTAGCCTGCGGGATGCTTCCTCTCGCACGTGTTTTTGCTCGACTAGCCATGCGCATCCCACAAAACCTGCGCATGCGCATCCCACAAAACCTCGCACGTGTTTTTACTCGACTAGCCTGCGGGATGCATCCTCTCGCACGTGTTTTTACTCGACTAGCCTGCGGGATGCATCCTCTCGCACGTGTTTTTACTCGACTAGCCTGCAGGATGCATCCTCTCGCACGTGTTTTTGCTCGACTAGCCTTGCGCATCCCAAAAAACCTGCGCATGCGCATCCCAAAAAATCTGCGCATGCGCATCCCACAAAACCTGCGCATGCGCATCCCACAAAACCTCGCACGTGTTTGTGCTCGACTAGCCTGCGGGATGCATCCTTTCGCACGTGTTTTTACTCGACTAGCCTGCGGGATGCATCCTCTCGCACGTGTTTTTGCTCGACTTCCCTGCGGGATGCATCCTCTCGCACGTGTTTGTGCTCGACTAGCCTGCGGGATGCATCCTCTCGCACGTGTTTTTACTCGACTAGCCTGCGGGATGCATCCTCTCGCACGTGTTTTTGCTCGACTAGCCTGCGGGATGCATCCTCTCGCACGTGTTTTTGCTCGACTAGCCTGCGGGATGCATCCTCTCGCACGTGTTTTTACTCGACTAGCCTGCGGGATGCATCCTATCGCACGTGTTTTTACTCGACTACCCTGCGGGATGCATCCTCTCGCACGTGTTTTTGCTCGACTAGCCATGCGCATCCCAAAAAACCTGCGCATGCGCATCCCACAAAACCTGCGTATGCGCATCCCACAAAACCTCGCACGTGTTTTTACTCGACTACCCTGCGGGATGCATCTCGCACGTGTTTTTGCTCGACTAGCCATGCGCATCCCAAAAAACCTGCGCATGCGCATCCCAAAAAACCTGCGCATGCGCACCCAAAAAACCTGCGCATGCGCATCCCACAAAACCTGCGCATGCGCATCCCACAAAACCTCGCACGTGTTTTTACTCGACTAGCCTGCGGGATGCATCCTCTCGCACGTGTTTTTACTCGACTAGCCTGCGGGATGCATCCTCTCGCACGTGTTTTTGCTCGACTAGCCATGCGCATCCCAAAAAACCTGCACATGCGCATCCCAAAAAACCTGCGCATGCGCATCCCACAAAACCTGCGCATGCGCATCCCACAAAACCTCGCACGTGTTTTTACTCGACTAGCCTGCGGGATGCATCCTCTCGCACGTGTTTTTGCTCGGCTAGCCTGCGGGATGCATCCTCTCGCACGTGTTTTTACTCGACTACCCTGCGGGATGCATCCTCTCGCACGTGTTTTTGCTCGACTAGCCATGCGCATCACAAAAAACCTGCGCATGCGCATCCCAAAAAACCTGCGCATGCGCATCCCAAAAAACCTGCGCATGCGCATCCCACAAAACCTGCGCATGCGCATCCCACAAAACCTCGCACGTGTTTTTACTCGACTAGCCTGCGGGATGCATCCTCTCGCACGTGTTTTTACTCGACTAGCCTGCGGGATGCATCCTCTCGCACGTGTTTTTGCTCGACTAGCCATGCGCATCCCAAAAAACCTGCGCATGCGCATCCCATAAAATCTGCGCATGCGCATCCCACAAAACCTGCGCATGCGCATCCCACAAAACCTCGCACGTGTTTGTGCTCGACTAGCCTGCGGGATGCATCCTTTCGCACGTGTTTTTACTCGACTAGCCTGCGGGATGCATCCTCTCGCACGTGTTTTTGCTCGACTTCCCTGCGGGATGCATCCTCTCGCACGTGTTTGTGCTCGACTAGCCTGCGGGATGCATCCTCTCGCACGTGTTTTTACTCGACTAGCCTGCGGGATGCATCCTCTCGCACGTGTTTTTGCTCGACTAGCCTGCGGGATGCATCCTCTCGCACGTGTTTTTGCTCGACTAGCCTGCGGGATGCATCCTCTCGCACGTGTTTTTACTCGACTAGCCTGCGGGATGCATCCTCTCGCACATGTTTTTACTCGACTACCCTGCGGGATGCATCCTCTCGCACGTGTTTTTGCTCGACTAGCCATGCGCATCCCAAAAAACCTGCGCATGCGCATCCCAAAAAACCTGCGCATGCGCATCCCACAAAACCTGCGTATGCGCATCCCACAAAACCTCGCACGTGTTTTTACTCGACTAGCCTGCGGGATGCATCCTCTCGCACGTGTTTTTGCTCGACTAGCCTGCGGGATGCATCCTCTCGCACGTGTTTTTACTCGACTAGCCTGCGGGATGCATCCTCTCGCACGTGTTTTTACTCGACTACCCTGCGGGATGCATCCTCTCGCACGTGTTTTTGCTCGACTAGCCATGCGCATCCCAAAAAACCTGCGCATGCGCATCCCAAGAAACCTGCGCATGCGCATCCCACAAAACCTGCGTATGCGCATCCCACAAAACATCGCACGTGTTTTTACTCGACTAGCCTGCGGGATGCATCCTCTCGCACGTGTTTTTACTCGACTAGCCTGCGGGATGCATCCTCTCGCACGTGTTTTTGGTCGACTAGCCATGCGCATCCCAAAAAACCTGCACATGCGCATCCCAAAAAACCTGCGCATGCGCATCCCACAAATCCTGCGCATGCGCATCCCACAAAACCTCGCACGTGTTTTTACTCGACTAGCCTGCGGGATGCATCCTCTCGCACGTGTTTTTACTCGACTAGCCTGCGGGATGCATCCTCTCGCACGTGTTTTTACTCGACTAGCCTGCAGGATGCATCCTCTCGCACGTGTTTTTACTCGACTAGCCTGCGGGATGCATCGTCTCGAACGTGTTTTTGCTCGACTAGCCTGCGGGATGCATCCTCTCGCACGTGTTTTTACTCGACTAGCCTGCGGGATTCATCCTCTCGCACGTGTTTTTACTCGACTAGCCTGCGGGATTCATCCTCTCGCACGTGTTTTTACTCGACTAGCCTGCGGGATGCTTCCTCTCGCACGTGTTTTTGCTCGACTAGCCATGCGCATCCCACAAAACCTGCGCATGCGCATCCCACAAAACCTCGCACGTGTTTTTACTCGACTAGCCTGCGGGATGCATCCTCTCGCACGTGTTTTTACTCGACTAGCCTGCGGGATGCATCCTCTCGCACGTGTTTTTACTCGACTAGCCTGCGGGATGCATCCTCTCGCACGTGTTTTTGCTCGACTAGCCTGCGGGATGCATCCTCTCGCACGTGTTTTTGCTCGACTAGCCATGCGCATCCCAAAAAACCTGCGCATGCGCATCCCACAAAACCTGCGCATGCGCATCCCACAAAACCTCGCACGTGTTTTTACTCGACTAGACTGCGGGATGCATCCTCTCGCACGTGTTTTTACTCGACTAGCCTGCGGGATGCATCCTCTCGCACGTGTTTTTACTCGACTAGCCTGCGGGATGCATTGTCTCGCACGTGTTTTTGCTCGACTAGCCTGCGGGATGCATTGTCTCGCACGTGTTTTTGCTCGACTAGCCTTGCGCATCCCAAAAAACCTGCGCATGCGCAACCCAAAAAACCTGCGCATGCGCATCCCACAAAACCTCGCACGTGTTTTTACTCGACTAGCCTGCGGGATGCATCCTCTCGCACGTGTTTCTACTCGACTAGCCTGCGGGATGCATCCTCTCGCACGTGTTTTTACTCGACTAGCCTGCGGGATGCATCGTCTCGCACGTGTTTTTACTCGACTAGCCTGCGGGATGCATCCTCTCGCACGTGTTTTTGCTCGACTAGCCTTGCGCATCCCAAAAAACCTGCGCATGCGCATCCCAAAAAATCTGCGCATGCGCATCCCACAAAACCTGCGCATGCGCATCCCACAAAACCTCGCACGTGTTTGTGCTCGACTAGCCTGCGGGATGCATCCTTTCGCACGTGTTTTTACTCGACTAGCCTGCGGGATGCATCCTCTCGCACGTGTTTTTGCTCGACTTCCCTGCGGGATGCATCCTCTCGCACGTGTTTGTGCTCGACTAGCCTGCGGGATGCATCCTCTCGCACGTGTTTTTACTCGACTAGCCTGCGGGATGCATCCTCTCGCACGTGTTTTTGCTCGACTAGCCTGCGGGATGCATCCTCTCGCACGTGTTTTTGCTCGACTACCCTGCGGGATGCATCCTCTCGCACGTGTTTTTGCTCGACTAGCCATGCGCATCCCAAAAAACCTGCGCATGCGCAGCCCACAAAACCTGCGTATGCGCATCCCACAAAACCTCGCACGTGTTTTTACTCGACTACCCTGCGGGATGCATCTCGCACGTGTTTTTGCTCGACTAGCCATGCGCATCCCAAAAAACCTGCGCATGCGCACCCAAAACACCTGCGCATGCGCATCCCACAAAACCTGCGCATGCGCATCCCACAAAACCTCGCACGTGTTTTTACTCGACTAGCCTGCGGGATGCATCCTCTCGCACGTGTTTTTACTCGACTAGCCAGCGGGATGCATCCTCTCGCACGTGTTTTTGCTCGACTAGCCAAGCGCATCCCAAAAAACCTGCACATGCGCATCCCAAAAAACCTGCGCATGCGCATCCCACAAAACCTGCGCATGCGCATCCCACAAAACCTCGCACGTGTTTTTACTCGACTAGCCTGCGGGATGCATCCTCTCGCACGTGTTTTTGCTCGGCTAGCCTGCGGGATGCATCCTCTCGCACGTGTTTTTACTCGACTACCCTGCGGGATGCATCCTCTCGCACGTGTTTTTGCTCGACTAGCCATGCGCATCACAAAAAACCTGCGCATGCGCATCCCAAAAAACCTGCGCATGCGCATCCCAAAAAACCTGCGCATGCGCATCCCACAAAACCTGCGCATGCGCATCCCACAAAACCTCGCACGTGTTTTTACTCGACTAGCCTGCGGGATGCATCCTCTCGCACGTGTTTTTACTCGACTAGCCTGCGGGATGCATCCTCTCGCACGTGTTTTTGCTCGACTAGCCATGCGCATCCCAAAAAACCTGCGCATGCGCATCCCATAAAATCTGCGCATGCGCATCCCACAAAACCTGCGCATGCGCATCCCACAAAACCTCGCACGTGTTTGTGCTCGACTAGCCTGCGGGATGCATCCTTTCGCACGTGTTTTTACTCGACTAGCCTGCGGGATGCATCCTCTCGCACGTGTTTTTGCTCGACTTCCCTGCGGGATGCATCCTCTCGCACGTGTTTGTGCTCGACTAGCCTGCGGGATGCATCCTCTCGCACGTGTTTTTACTCGACTAGCCTGCGGGATGCATCCTCTCGCACGTGTTTTTGCTCGACTAGCCTGCGGGATGCATCCTCTCGCACGTGTTTTTGCTCGACTAGCCTGCGGGATGCATCCTCTCGCACGTGTTTTTACTCGACTAGCCTGCGGGATGCATCCTCTCGCACATGTTTTTACTCGACTACCCTGCGGGATGCATCCTCTCGCACGTGTTTTTGCTCGACTAGCCATGCGCATCCCAAAAAACCTGCGCATGCGCATCCCAAAAAACCTGCGCATGCGCATCCCACAAAACCTGCGTATGCGCATCCCACAAAACCTCGCACGTGTTTTTACTCGACTAGCCTGCGGGATGCATCCTCTCGCACGTGTTTTTGCTCGACTAGCCTGCGGGATGCATCCTCTCGCACGTGTTTTTACTCGACTAGCCTGCGGGATGCATCCTCTCGCACGTGTTTTTACTCGACTACCCTGCGGGATGCATCCTCTCGCACGTGTTTTTGCTCGACTAGCCATGCGCATCCCAAAAAACCTGCGCATGCGCATCCCAAAAAACCTGCGCATGCGCATCCCACAAAACCTGCGTATGCGCATCCCACAAAACATCGCACGTGTTTTTACTCGACTAGCCTGCGGGATGCATCCTCTCGCACGTGTTTTTACTCGACTAGCCTGCGGGATGCATCCTCTCGCACGTGTTTTTGGTCGACTAGCCATGCGCATCCCAAAAAACCTGCACATGCGCATCCCAAAAAACCTGCGCATGCGCATCCCACAAAACCTCGCACGTGTTTTTACTCGACTAGCCTGCGGGATGCATCCTCTCGCACGTGTTTTTGCTCGGCTAGCCTGCGGGATGCATCCTCTCGCACGTGTTTTTGCTCGACTAGCCATGCGCATCCCAAAAAACCTGCGCATGCGCATCCCACAAAACCTGCGCATGCGCATCCCACAAAACCTCGCACGTGTTTTTACTCGACTAGCCTGCGGGATGCATCCTCTCGCACGTGTTTTTACTCGACTAGAATGCGGGATGCATCCTCTCGCACGTGTTTATGCTCGACTAGCCATGCGCATCCCATAAAACCTGCGCATGCGCATCCCACAAAACCTGCGCATGCGTATCCCACAAAACCTCGCACGTGTTTTTACTCGACTAGCCTGCGGGATGCATCCTCTCGCACGTGTTTTTACTAGACTAGCCTGCGGGATGCATCCTCTCGCACGTGTTTTTACTCGACTAGCCTGCAGGATGCATCCTCTCGCACGTGTTTTTACTCGACTAGCCTGCGGGATGCATCGTCTCGCACGTGTTTTTGCTCGACTAGCCTGCGGGATGCATCCTCTCGCACGTGTTTTTACTCGACTAGCCTGCGGGATTCATCCTCTCGCACGTGTTTTTACTCGACTAGCCTGCGGGATGCTTCCTCTCGCACGTGTTTTTGCTCGACTAGCCATGCGCATCCCACAAAACCTGCGCATGCGCATCCCACAAAACCTCGCACGTGTTTTTACTCGACTAGCCTGCGGGATGCATCCTCTCGCACGTGTTTTTACTCGACTAGCCTGCGGGATGCATCCTCTCGCACGTGTTTTTACTCGACTAGCCTGCAGGATGCATCCTCTCGCACGTGTTTTTACTCGACTAGCCTGCGGGATGCATCGTCTCGCACGTGTTTTTGCTCGACTAGCCTGCGGGATGCATCCTCTCGCACGTGTTTTTACTCGACTAGCCTGCGGGATTCATCCTCTCGCACGTGTTTTTACTCGACTAGCCTGCGGGATTCATCCTCTCGCACGTGTTTTTACTCGACTAGCCTGCGGGATGCTTCCTCTCGCACGTGTTTTTGCTCGACTAGCCATGCGCATCCCACAAAACCTGCGCATGCGCATCCCACAAAACCTCGCACGTGTTTTTACTCGACTAGCCTGCGGGATGCATCCTCTCGCACGTGTTTTTACTCGACTAGCCTGCGGGATGCATCCTCTCGCACGTGTTTTTACTCGACTAGCCTGCGGGATGCATCCTCTCGCACGTGTTTTTGCTCGACTAGCCTGCGGGATGCATCCTCTCGCACGTGTTTTTGCTCGACTAGCCATGCGCATCCCAAAAAACCTGCGCATGCGCATCCCACAAAACCTGCGCATGCGCATCCCACAAAACCTCGCACGTGTTTTTACTCGACTAGACTGCGGGATGCATCCTCTCGCACGTGTTTTTACTCGACTAGCCTGCGGGATGCATCCTCTCGCACGTGTTTTTACTCGACTAGCCTGCGGGATGCATTGTCTCGCACGTGTTTTTGCTCGACTAGCCTGCGGGATGCATTGTCTCGCACGTGTTTTTGCTCGACTAGCCTTGCGCATCCCAAAAAACCTGCGCATGCGCAACCCAAAAAACCTGCGCATGCGCATCCCACAAAACCTCGCACGTGTTTTTACTCGACTAGCCTGCGGGATGCATCCTCTCGCACGTGTTTCTACTCGACTAGCCTGCGGGATGCATCCTCTCGCACGTGTTTTTACTCGACTAGCCTGCGGGATGCATCGTCTCGCACGTGTTTTTACTCGACTAGCCTGCGGGATGCATCCTCTCGCACGTGTTTTTGCTCGACTAGCCTTGCGCATCCCAAAAAACCTGCGCATGCGCATCCCAAAAAATCTGCGCATGCGCATCCCACAAAACCTGCGCATGCGCATCCCACAAAACCTCGCACGTGTTTGTGCTCGACTAGCCTGCGGGATGCATCCTTTCGCACGTGTTTTTACTCGACTAGCCTGCGGGATGCATCCTCTCGCACGTGTTTTTGCTCGACTTCCCTGCGGGATGCATCCTCTCGCACGTGTTTTTGCTCGACTAGCCATGCGCATCCCAAAAAACCTGCGCATGCGCATCCCTAAAAACCTCGCACGTGTTTGTGCTCGACTAGCCTGCGGGATGCATCCTTTCGCACGTGTTTTTACTCGACTAGCCTGCGGGATGCATCCTCTCGCACGTGTTTTTGCTCGACTTCCCTGCGGGATGCATCCTCTCGCACGTGTTTGTGCTCGACTAGCCTGCGGGATGCATCCTCTCGCACGTGTTTTTACTCGACTAGCCTGCGGGATGCATCCTCTCGCACGTGTTTTTGCTCGACTAGCCTGCGGGATGCATCCTCTCGCACGTGTTTTTGCTCGACTAGCCTGCGGGATGCATCCTCTCGCACGTGTTTTTACTCGACTAGCCTGCGGGATGCATCCTCTCGCACGTGTTTTTACTCGACTAGCCTGCGGGATGCATCCTCTCGCACGTGTTTTTGGTCGACTAGCCATGCGCATCCCAAAAAACCTGCACATGCGCATCCCAAAAAACCTGCGCATGCGCATCCCACAAATCCTGCGCATGCGCATCCCACAAAACCTCGCACGTGTTTGTGCTCGACTAGCCTGCGGGATGCATCCTTTCGCACGTGTTTTTACTCGACTAGCCTGCGGGATGCATCCTCTCGCACGTGTTTTTGCTCGACTTCCCTGCGGGATGCATCCTCTCGCACGTGTTTTTGCTCGACTAGCCATGCGCATCCCAAAAAACCTGCGCATGCGCATCCCATAAAATCTGCGCATGCGCATCCCACAAAACCTGCGCATGCTCCATCCCACAAAACCTCGCACGTGTTTGTGCTCGACTAGCCTGCGGGATGCATCCTTTCGCACGTGTTTTTACTCGACTAGCCTGCGGGATGCATCCTCCCGCACGTGTTTTTACTCGACTAGCCTGCGGGATTCATCCTCTCGCACGTGTTTTTACTCGACTAGCCTGCGGGATGCTTCCTCTCGCACGTGTTTTTGCTCGACTAGCCATGCGCATCCCACAAAACCTGCGCATGCGCATCCCACAAAACCTCGCACGTGTTTTTACTCGACTAGCCTGCGGGATTCATCCTCTCGCACGTGTTTTTACTCGACTAGCCTGCGGGATGCTTCCTCTCGCACGTGTTTTTGCTCGACTAGCCATGCGCATCCCACAAAACCTGCGCATGCGCATCCCACAAAACCTCGCACGTGTTTTTACTCGACTAGCCTGCGGGATGCATCCTCTCGCACGTGTTTTTACTCGACTAGCCTGCGGGATGCATCCTCTCGCACGTGTTTTTACTCGACTAGCCTGCGGGATGCATCCTCTCGCACGTGTTTTTGCTCGACTAGCCTGCGGGATGCATCCTCTCGCACGTGTTTTTGCTCGACTAGCCATGCGCATCCCAAAAAACCTGCGCATGCGCATCCCACAAAACCTGCGCATGCGCATCCCACAAAACCTCGCACGTGTTTTTACTCGACTAGACTGCGGGATGCATCCTCTCGCACGTGTTTTTACTCGACTAGCCTGCGGGATGCATCCTCTCGCACGTGTTTTTACTCGACTAGCCTGCGGGATGCATTGTCTCGCACGTGTTTTTGCTCGACTAGCCTGCGGGATGCATTGTCTCGCACGTGTTTTTGCTCGACTAGCCTTGCGCATCCCAAAAAACCTGCGCATGCGCAACCCAAAAAACCTGCGCATGCGCATCCCACAAAACCTCGCACGTGTTTTTACTCGACTAGCCTGCGGGATGCATCCTCTCGCACGTGTTTCTACTCGACTAGCCTGCGGGATGCATCCTCTCGCACGTGTTTTTACTCGACTAGCCTGCGGGATGCATCGTCTCGCACGTGTTTTTACTCGACTAGCCTGCGGGATGCATCCTCTCGCACGTGTTTTTGCTCGACTAGCCTTGCGCATCCCAAAAAACCTGCGCATGCGCATCCCAAAAAATCTGCGCATGCGCATCCCACAAAACCTGCGCATGCGCATCCCACAAAACCTCGCACGTGTTTGTGCTCGACTAGCCTGCGGGATGCATCCTTTCGCACGTGTTTTTACTCGACTAGCCTGCGGGATGCATCCTCTCGCACGTGTTTTTGCTCGACTTCCCTGCGGGATGCATCCTCTCGCACGTGTTTTTGCTCGACTAGCCATGCGCATCCCAAAAAACCTGCGCATGCGCATCCCATAAAATCTGCGCATGCGCATCCCACAAAACCTGCGCATGCGCATCCCACAAAACCTCGCACGTGTTTGTGCTCGACTAGCCTGCGGGATGCATCCTTTCGCACGTGTTTTTACTCGACTAGCCTGCGGGATGCATCCTCTCGCACGTGTTTTTGCTCGACTTCCCTGCGGGATGCATCCTCTCGCACGTGTTTGTGCTCGACTAGCCTGCGGGATGCATCCTCTCGCACGTGTTTTTACTCGACTAGCCTGCGGGATGCATCCTCTCGCACGTGTTTTTGCTCGACTAGCCTGCGGGATGCATCCTCTCGCACGTGTTTTTACTCGACTAGCCTGCGGGATGCATCCTCTCGCACGTGTTTTTACTCGACTAGCCTGCGGGATGCATCCTCTCGCACGTGTTTTTGGTCGACTAGCCATGCGCATCCCAAAAAACCTGCACATGCGCATCCCAAAAAACCTGCGCATGCGCATCCCACAAATCCTGCGCATGCGCATCCCACAAAACCTCGCACGTGTTTTTACTCGACTAGCCTGCGGGATGCATCCTCTCGCACGTGTTTTTGCTCGGCTAGCCTGCGGGATGCATCCTCTCGCACGTGTTTTTGCTCGACTAGCCATGCGCATCCCAAAAAACCTGCGCATGCGCATCCCACAAAACCTGCGCATGCGCATCCCACAAAACCTCGCACGTGTTTTTACTCGACTAGCCTGCGGGATGCATCCTCTCGCACGTGTTTTTGCTCGACTAGCCATGCGCATCCCATAAAACCTGCGCATGCGCATCCCACAAAACCTGCGCATGCGTATCCCACAAAACCTCGCACGTGTTTTTACTCGACTAGCCTGCGGGATGCATCCTCTCGCACGTGTTTTTACTCGACTAGCCTGCGGGATGCATCCTCTCGCACGTGTTTTTACTCGACTAGCCTGCAGGATGCATCCTCTCGCACGTGTTTTTACTCGACTAGCCTGCGGGATGCATCCTCTCGCACGTGTTTTTGCTCGACTAGCCATGCGCATCCCAAAAAACCTGCGCATGCGCATCCCACAAAACCTGCGCATGCGCATCCCACAAAACCTCGCACGTGTTTTTACTCGACTAGCCTGCGGGATGCATCCTCTCGCACGTGTTTTTACTCGACTAGCCTGCGGGATGCATCCTCTCGCACGTGTTTTTACTCGACTAGCCTGCGGGATGCATCCTCTCGCACGTGTTTTTGCTCGACTAGCCTGCGGGATGCATCCTCTCGCACGTGTTTTTGCTCGACTAGGCATGCGCATCCCAAAAAACCTGCGCATGCGCATCCCACAAAACCTGCGCATGCGCATCCCACAAAACCTCGCACGTGTTTTTACTCGACTAGCCTGCGGGATGCATCCTCTCGCACGTGTTTTTACTCGACTAGCCTGCGGGATGCATCCTCTCGCACGTGTTTTTACTCGACTAGCCTGCGGGATGCATCGTCTCGCACGTGTTTTTGCTCGACTAGCCTGCGGGATGCATCCTCTCGCACGTGTTTTTACTCGGCTAGCCTGCGGGATTCATCCTCTCGCACGTGTTTTTACTCGACTAGCCTGCGGGATGCTTCCTCTCGCACGTGTTTTTGCTCGACTAGCCATGCGCATCCCACAAAACCTGCGCATGCGCATCCCACAAAACCTCGCACGTGTTTTTACTCGACTAGCCTGCGGGATGCATCCTCTCGCACGTGTTTTTACTCGACTAGCCTGCGGGATGCATCCTCTCGCACGTGTTTTTACTCGACTAGCCTGCGGGATGCATCCTCTCGCACGTGTTTTTACTCGACTAGCCTGCGGGATGCATCCTCTCGCACGTGTTTTTACTCGACTAGCCTGCGGGATGCATCCTCTCGCACGTGTTTTTGCTCGTCTAGCCTGCGGGATGCATCCTCTCGCACGTGTTTTTACTCGACTAGCCTGCGGGATGCATCCTCTCGCACGTGTTTTTGCTCGACTAGCCTGCGGGATGCATCCTCTCGCACGTGTTTTTGCTCGACTAGCCTGCGGGATGCATCCTCTCGCACGTGTTTTTACTCGACTAGCCTGCGGGATGCATCCTCTCGCACGTGTTTTTACTCGACTACCCTGCGGGATGCATCCTCTCGCACGTGTTTTTGCTCGACTAGCCATGCGCATCCCAAAAAACCTGCGCATGCGCATCCCAAAAAACCTGCGCATGCGCATCCCACAAAACCTGCGTATGCGCATCCCACAAAACCTCGCACGTGTTTTTACTCGACTAGCCTGCGGGATGCATCCTCTCGCACGTGTTTTTACTCGACTAGCCTGCGGGATGCATCCTCTCGCACGTGTTTTTGGTCGACTAGCCATGCGCATCCCAAAAAACCTGCACATGCGCATCCCAAAAAACCTGCGCATGCGCATCCCACAAATCCTGCGCATGCGCATCCCACAAAACCTCGCACGTGTTTTTACTCGATTAGCCTGCAGGATGCATCCTCTCGCACGTGTTTTTACTCGACTAGCCTGCGGGATGCATCCTCTCGCACGTGTTTTTGCTCGACTAGCCTGCGGGATGCATCCTCTCGCACGTGTTTTTGCTCGACTAGGCATGCGCATCCCACAAAACCTGCGCATGCGCATCCCACAAAACCTCGCACGTGTTTTTACTCGACTAGCCTGCGGGATGCATCCTCTCGCACGTGTTTTTACTCGACTAGCCTGCGGGATGCATCCTCTCGCACGTGTTTTTACTCGACTAGCCTGCGGGATGCATCGTCTCGCACGTGTTTTTGCTCGACTAGCCTGCGGGATGCATCCTCTCGCACGTGTTTTTACTCGACTAGCCTGCGGGATTCATCCTCTCGCACGTGTTTTTACTCGAGTAGCCTGCGGGATGCTTCCTCTCGCACGTGTTTTTGCTCGACTAGCCATGCGCATCCCACAAAACCTGCGCATGCGCATCCCACAAAACCTCGCACGTGTTTTTACTCGACTAGCCTGCGGGATGCATCCTCTCGCACGTGTTTTTGCTCGACTAGCCTGCGGGATGCATCCTCTCGCACGTGTTTTTGCTCGACTAGGCATGCGCATCTCAAAAAACCTGCGCATGCGCATCCCACAAAACCTGCGCATGCGCATCCCACAAAACCTCGCACGTGTTTTTACTCGACTAGACTGCGGGATGCATCCTCTCGCACGTGTTTTTACTCGACTAGCCTGCGGGATGCATCCTCTCGCACGTGTTTTTACTCGACTAGCCTGCGGGATGCATTGTCTCGCACGTGTTTTTGCTCGACTAGCCTGCGGGATGCATCCTCTCGCACGTGTTTTTGCTCGACTAGCCTTGCGCATCCCAAAAAACCTGCGCATGCGCATCCCAAAAAACCTGCGCATGCGCATCCCACAAAACCTGCGCATGCGCATCCCACAAAACCTCGCACGTGTTTTTACTCGACTAGCCTGCGGGATGCATCCTCTCGCACGTGTTTTTACTCGACTAGCCTGCGGGATCCATCCTCTCGCACGTGTTTCTACTCGACTAGCCTGCGGGATGCATCCTCTCGCACGTGTTTTTACTCGACTAGCCTGCGGGATGCATCGTCTCGCACGTGTTTTTACTCGACTAGCCTGCGGGATGCATCCTCTCGCACGTGTTTTTGCTCGACTAGCCTTGCGCATCCCAAAAAACCTGCGCATGCGCATCCCAAAAAATCTGCGCATGCGCATCCCACAAAACCTGCGCATGCGCATCCCACAAAACCTCGCACGTGTTTGTGCTCGACTAGCCTGCGGGATGCATCCTTTCGCACGTGTTTTTACTCGACTACCCTGCGGGATGCATCCTCTCGCACGTGTTTTTGCTCGACTAGCCATGCGCATCCCAAAAAACCTGCGCATGCGCATCCCAAAAAACCTGCGCATGCGCATCCCACAAAACCTGCGTATGCGCATCCCACAAAACCTCGCACGTGTTTTTACTCGACTAGCCTGCGGGATGCATCCTCTCGCACGTGTTTTTACTCGACTAGCCTGCGGGATGCATCCTCTCGCACGTGTTTTTGGTCGACTAGCCATGCGCATCCCAAAAAACCTGCACATGCGCATCCCAAAAAACCTGCGCATGCGCATCCCACAAATCCTGCGCATGCGCATCCCACAAAACCTCGCACGTGTTTTTACTCGATTAGCCTGCAGGATGCATCCTCTCGCACGTGTTTTTACTCGACTAGCCTGCGGGATGCATCCTCTCGCACGTGTTTTTGCTCGACTAGCCATGCGCATCCCAAAAAACCTGCGCATGCGCATCCCACAAAACCTGCGCATGCGCATCCCACAAAACCTCGCACGTGTTTTTACTCGACTAGCCTGCGGGATGCATCCTCTCGCACGTGTTTTTACTCGACTAGCCTGCGGGATGCATCCTCTCGCACGTGTTTTTACTCGACTAGCCTGCGGGATGCATCCTCTCGCACGTGTTTTTGCTCGACTAGCCTGCGGGATGCATCCTCCCGCACGTGTTTTTGCTCGACTAGGCATGCGCATCCCAAAAAACCTGCGCATGCGCATTCCACAAAGCTGCGCATGCGCATCCCACAAAACCTCGCACGTGTTTTTACTCGACTAGCCTGCGGGATGCATCCTCTCGCACGTGTTTTTACTCGACTAGCCTGCGGGATGCATCCTCTCGCACGTGTTTTGTCTCGACTAGCCTGCGGGATGCATCGTCTCGCACGTGTTTTTGCTCGACTAGCCTGCGGGATGCATCCTCTCGCACGTGTTTTTACTCGACTAGCCTGCGGGATTCATCCTCTCGCACGTGTTTTTACTCGACTAGCCTGCGGGATGCTTCCTCTCGCACGTGTTTTTGCTCGACTAGCCATGCGCATCCCACAAAACCTGCGCATGCGCATCCCACAAAACCTCGCACGTGTTTTTACTCGACTAGCCTGCGGGATGCATCCTCTCGCACGTGTTTTTACTCGACTAGCCTGCGGGATGCATCCTCTCGCACGTGTTTTTACTCGACTAGCCTGCGGGATGCATCCTCTCGCACGTGTTTTTGCTCGACTAGCCTGCGGGATGCATCCTCTCGCACGTGTTTTTGCTCGACTAGCCATGCGCATCCCAAAAAACCTGCGCATGCGCATCCCAAAAAACCTGCGCATGCGCATCCCACAAAACCTGCGTATGCGCATCCCACAAAACCTCGCACGTGTTTTTACTCGACTAGCCTGCGGGATGCATCCTCTCGCACGTGTTTTTACTCGACTAGCCTGCGGGATGCATCCTCTCGCACGTGTTTTTACTCGACTAGCCTGCGGGATGCATCCTCTCGCACGTGTTTTTGCTCGACTAGCCTGCGGGATGCATCCTCTCGCACGTGTTTTTGCTCGACTAGGCATGCGCATCCCACAAAACCTGCGCATGCGCATCCCACAAAACCTCGCACGTGTTTTTACTCGACTAGCCTGCGGGATGCATCCTCTCGCACGTGTTTTTACTCGACTAGCCTGCGGGATGCATCCTCTCGCACGTGTTTTTACTCGACTAGCCTGCGGGATGCATCGTCTCGCACGTGTTTTTGCTCGACTAGCCTGCGGGATGCATCCTCTCGCACGTGTTTTTACTCGACTAGCCTGCGGGATTCATCCTCTCGCACGTGTTTTTACTCGAGTAGCCTGCGGGATGCTTCCTCTCGCACGTGTTTTTGCTCGACTAGCCATGCGCATCCCACAAAACCTGCGCATGCGCATCCCACAAAACCTCGCACGTGTTTTTACTCGACTAGCCTGCGGGATGCATCCTCTCGCACGTGTTTTTGCTCGACTAGCCTGCGGGATGCATCCTCTCGCACGTGTTTTTGCTCGACTAGGCATGCGCATCTCAAAAAACCTGCGCATGCGCATCCCACAAAACCTGCGCATGCGCATCCCACAAAACCTCGCACGTGTTTTTACTCGACTAGACTGCGGGATGCATCCTCTCGCACGTGTTTTTACTCGACTAGCCTGCGGGATGCATCCTCTCGCACGTGTTTTTACTCGACTAGCCTGCGGGATGCATTGTCTCGCACGTGTTTTTGCTCGACTAGCCTGCGGGATGCATCCTCTCGCACGTGTTTTTGCTCGACTAGCCTTGCGCATCCCAAAAAACCTGCGCATGCGCATCCCAAAAAACCTGCGCATGCGCATCCCACAAAACCTGCGCATGCGCATCCCACAAAACCTCGCACGTGTTTTTACTCGACTAGCCTGCGGGATGCATCCTCTCGCACGTGTTTTTACTCGACTAGCCTGCGGGATCCATCCTCTCGCACGTGTTTCTACTCGACTAGCCTGCGGGATGCATCCTCTCGCACGTGTTTTTACTCGACTAGCCTGCGGGATGCATCGTCTCGCACGTGTTTTTACTCGACTAGCCTGCGGGATGCATCCTCTCGCACGTGTTTTTGCTCGACTAGCCTTGCGCATCCCAAAAAACCTGCGCATGCGCATCCCAAAAAATCTGCGCATGCGCATCCCACAAAACCTGCGCATGCGCATCCCACAAAACCTCGCACGTGTTTGTGCTCGACTAGCCTGCGGGATGCATCCTTTCGCACGTGTTTTTACACGACTAGCCTGCGGGATGCATCCTCTCGCACGTGTTTTTGCTCGACTTCCCTGCGGGATGCATCCTCTCGCACGTGTTTGTGCTCGACTAGCCTGCGGGATGCATCCTCTCGCACGTGTTTTTACTCGACTAGCCTGCGGGATGCATCCTCTCGCACGTGTTTTTGCTCGACTAGCCTGCGGGATGCATCCTCTCGCACGTGTTTTTGCTCGACTAGCCTGCGGGATGCATCCTCTCGCACGTGTTTTTACTCGACTAGCCTGCGGGATGCATCCTCTCGCACGTGTTTTTACTCAACTAGCCTGCGGGATGCATCCTCTCGCACGTGTTTTTACTCGACTAGCCTGCGGGATGCATCGTCTCGCACGTGTTTTTACTCGACTAGCCTGCGGGATGCATCCTCTCGCACGTGTTTTTGCTCGACTAGCCATGCGCATCCCAAAAAACCTGCGCATGCGCATCCCAAAAAATCTGCGCATGCGCATCCCACAAAACCTGCGCATGCGCATCCCACAAAACCTCGCACGTGTTTGTGCTCGACTAGCCTGCGGGATGCATCCTTTCGCACGTGTTTTTACTCGACTAGCCTGCGGGATGCATCCTCTCGCACGTGTTTTTGCTCGACTAGCCTGCGGGATGCATCCTCTCGCACGTGTTTTTGCTCGACTAGCCTGCGGGATGCATCCTCTCGCACGTGTTTTTACTCGACTAGCCTGCGGGATGCATCCTCTCGCACGTGTTTCTACTCGACTAGCCATGCGCATCCCAAAAAACCTTCGCATGCGCATCCCAAAAAACCTGCGCATGCGCATTCCACAAAACCTGCGTATGCGCATCCCACAAAACCTCGCACGTGTTTTTACTCGACTAGACTGCGGGATGCATCCTCTCGCACGTGTTTTTACTCGACTAGCCTGCGGGATGCATCCTCTCGCACGTGTTTTTGCTCGACTAGCCATGCGCATCCAAAAAAACCTGCACATGCGCATCCCAAAAAACCTGCGCATGCGCATCCCACAAAACCTGCGCGTGCGCATCCCACAAAACCTCGCACGTGTTTTTACTCGACTAGCCTGCGGGATGCATCCTCTCGCACGTGTTTTTGCTCGGCTAGCCTGCGGGATGCATCCTCTCGCACGTGTTTTTGCTCGACTAGCCATGCGCATCCCAAAAAACCTGCGCATGCGCATCCCACAAAACCTGCGCATGCGCATCCCACAAAACCTCGCACGTGTTTTTACTCGACTAGCCTGCGGGATGCATCCTCTCGCACGTGTTTTTACTCGACTAGCCTGCGGGATTCATCCTCTCGCACGTGTTTTTACTCGACTAGCCTGCGGGATGCATCCTCTCGCACGTGTTTTTGCTCGACTAGCCATGCGCATCCCACAAAACCTGCGCATGCGCATCCCACAAAACCCCGCACGTGTTTTTACTCGACTAGCCTGCGGGATGCATCCTCTCGCACGTGTTTTTACTCGACTAGCCTGCGGGATGCATCCTCTCGCACGTGTTTTTACTCGACTAGCCTGCAGGATGCATCCTCTCGCACGTGTTTTTACTCGACTAGCCTGCGGGATGCATCCTCTCCCACGTGTTTTTGCTCGACTAGCCATGCGCATCCCAAAAAACCTGCGCATGCGCATCCCACAAAACCTGCGCATGCGCATCCCACAAAACCTCGCACGTGTTTTTACTCGACTAGCCTGCGGGATGCATCCTCTCGCACGTGTTTTTACTCGACTAGCCTGCGGGATGCATCCTCTCGCACGTGTTTTTACTCGACTAGCCTGCGGGATGCATCCTCTCGCACGTGTTTTTGCTCGACTAGCCTGCGGGATGCATCCTCTCGCACGTGTTTTTGCTCGACTAGGCATGCGCATCCCAAAAAACCTGCGCATGCGCATCCCACAAAACCTGCGCATGCGCATCCCACAAAACCTCGCACGTGTTTTTACTCGACTAGCCTGCGGGATGCATCCTCTCGCACGTGTTTTTACTCGACTAGCCTGCGGGATGCATCCTCTCGCACGTGTTTCTACTCGACTAGCCTGCGGGATGCATCCTCTCGCACGTGTTTTTACTCGACTAGCCTGCGGGATGCATCGTCTCGCACGTGTTTTTACTCGACTAGCCTGCGGGATGCATCCTCTCGCACGTGTTTTTGCTCGACTAGCCTTGCGCATCCCAAAAAACCTGCGCATGCGCATCCCAAAAAATCTGCGCATGCGCATCCCACAAAACCTGCGCATGCGCATCCCACAAAACCTCGCACGTGTTTGTGCTCGACTAGCCTGCGGGATGCATCCTTTCGCACGTGTTTTTACTCGACTAGCCTGCGGGATGCATCCTCTCGCACGTTTTTTTGCTCGACTTCCCTGCGGGATGCATCCTCTCGCACGTGTTTGTGCTCGACTAGCCTGCGGGATGCATCCTCGCGCACGTGTTTTTACTCGACTAGCCTGCGGGATGCATCCTCTCGCACGTGTTTTTGCTCGACTAGCCTGCGGGATGCATCCTCTCGCACGTGTTTTTGCTGGACTAGCCTGCGGGATGCATCCTCTCGCACGTGTTTTTACTCGACTAGCCTGCGGGATGCATCCTCTCGCACGTGTTTTTACTCGACTACCCTGCGGGATGCATCCTCTCGCACGTGTTTTTGCTCGACTAGCCTGCGGGATGCATCCTCTCGCACGTGTTTTTACTCGACTAGCCTGCGGGATGCATCCTCTCGTACGTGTTTTTGCTCGACTTGCCATGCGCATCCCAAAAAACCTGCACATGCGCATCCCAAAAAACCTGCGCATGCGCATCCCACAAAACCTGCGCATGCGCATCCCACAAAACCTCGCACGTGTTTTTACTCGACTAGCCTGCGGGATGCATCCTCTCGCACGTGTTTTTGCTCGGCTAGCCTGCGGGATGCATCCTCTCGCACGTGTTTTTGCCCGACTAGCCATGCGCATCCCAAAAAACCTGCGCATGCGCATCCCACAAAACCTGCGCATGCGCATCCCACAAAACCTCGCACGTGTTTTTACTCGACTAGCCTGCGGGATGCATCCTCTCGCACGTGTTTTTACTCGACTAGCCTGCGGGATGCATCCTCTCGCACGTGTTTTTGCTCGACTAGCCATGCGCATCCCAAAAAACCTGCGCATGCGCATCCCAAAAAATCTGCGCATGCGCATCCCACAAAACCTGCGCATGCGCATCCCACAAAACCTCGCACGTGTTTGTGCTCGACTAGCCTGCGGGATGCATCCTTTCGCACGTGTTTTTACTCGACTAGCCTGCGGGATGCATCCTCTCGCACGTGTTTTTGCTCGACTAGCCTGCGGGATGCATCCTCTCGCACGTGTTTTTGCTCGACTAGCCATGCGCATCCCAAAAAACCTGCGCATCCAAAAAAATCTGTTTTTACTCGACTAGCCTGCGGTATGCATCCTCTCGCACGTGTTTTTACTCGACTACCCTGCGGGATGCATCCTCTCGCACGTGTTTTTGCTCGACTAGCCATGCGCATCCCAAAAAACCTGCGCATGCGCATCCCAAAAAACCTGCGCATGCGCATTCCACAAAACCTGCGTATGCGCATCCCACAAAACCTCGCACGTGTTTTTACTCGACTAGCCTGCGGGATGCATCCTCTCGCACGTGTTTTTACTCGACTAGCCTGCGGGATGCATCCTCACGCACGTGTTTTTGCTCGACTAGCCATGCGCATCCAAAAAAACCTGCACACGCGCATCCCAAAAAACCTGCGCATGCGCATCCCACAAAACCTGCGCATGCGCATCCCACAAAACCTCGCACGTGTTTTTACTCGACTAGCCTGCGGGATGCATCCTCTCGCACGTGTTTTTGCTCGACTAGCCTGCGGGATGCATCCTCTCGCACGTGTTTTTGCTCGACTAGGCATGCGCATCTCAAAAAACCTGCGCATGCGCATCCCACAAAACCTGCGCATGCGCATCCCACAAAACCTCGCACGTGTTTTTACTCGACTAGACTGCGGGATGCATCCTCTCGCACGTGTTTTTACTCGACTAGCCTGCGGGATGCATCCTCTCGCACGTGTTTTTACTCGACTAGCCTGCGGGATGCATTGTCTCGCACGTGTTTTTGCTCGACTAGCCTGCGGGATGCATCCTCTCGCACGTGTTTTTGCTCGACTAGCCTTGCGCATCCCAAAAAACCTGCGCATGCGCATCCCAAAAAACCTGCGCATGCGCATCCCACAAAACCTGCGCATGCGCATCCCACAAAACCTCGCACGTGTTTTTACTCGACTAGCCTGCGGGATGCATCCTCTCGCACGTGTTTTTACTCGACTAGCCTGCGGGATCCATCCTCTCGCACGTGTTTCTACTCGACTAGCCTGCGGGATGCATCCTCTCGCACGTGTTTTTACTCGACTAGCCTGCGGGATGCATCGTCTCGCACGTGTTTTTACTCGACTAGCCTGCGGGATGCATCCTCTCGCACGTGTTTTTGCTCGACTAGCCTTGCGCATCCCAAAAAACCTGCGCATGCGCATCCCAAAAAATCTGCGCATGCGCATCCCACAAAACCTGCGCATGCGCATCCCACAAAACCTCGCACGTGTTTGTGCTCGACTAGCCTGCGGGATGCATCCTTTCGCACGTGTTTTTACACGACTAGCCTGCGGGATGCATCCTCTCGCACGTGTTTTTGCTCGACTTCCCTGCGGGATGCATCCTCTCGCACGTGTTTGTGCTCGACTAGCCTGCGGGATGCATCCTCTCGCACGTGTTTTTACTCGACTAGCCTGCGGGATGCATCCTCTCGCACGTGTTTTTGCTCGACTAGCCTGCGGGATGCATCCTCTCGCACGTGTTTTTGCTCGACTAGCCTGCGGGATGCATCCTCTCGCACGTGTTTTTACTCGACTAGCCTGCGGGATGCATCCTCTCGCACGTGTTTTTACTCAACTAGCCTGCGGGATGCATCCTCTCGCACGTGTTTTTACTCGACTAGCCTGCGGGATGCATCGTCTCGCACGTGTTTTTACTCGACTAGCCTGCGGGATGCATCCTCTCGCACGTGTTTTTGCTCGACTAGCCATGCGCATCCCAAAAAACCTGCGCATGCGCATCCCAAAAAATCTGCGCATGCGCATCCCACAAAACCTGCGCATGCGCATCCCACAAAACCTCGCACGTGTTTGTGCTCGACTAGCCTGCGGGATGCATCCTTTCGCACGTGTTTTTACTCGACTAGCCTGCGGGATGCATCCTCTCGCACGTGTTTTTGCTCGACTAGCCTGCGGGATGCATCCTCTCGCACGTGTTTTTGCTCGACTAGCCTGCGGGATGCATCCTCTCGCACGTGTTTTTACTCGACTAGCCTGCGGGATGCATCCTCTCGCACGTGTTTCTACTCGACTAGCCATGCGCATCCCAAAAAACCTTCGCATGCGCATCCCAAAAAACCTGCGCATGCGCATTCCACAAAACCTGCGTATGCGCATCCCACAAAACCTCGCACGTGTTTTTACTCGACTAGACTGCGGGATGCATCCTCTCGCACGTGTTTTTACTCGACTAGCCTGCGGGATGCATCCTCTCGCACGTGTTTTTGCTCGACTAGCCATGCGCATCCAAAAAAACCTGCACATGCGCATCCCAAAAAACCTGCGCATGCGCATCCCACAAAACCTGCGCGTGCGCATCCCACAAAACCTCGCACGTGTTTTTACTCGACTAGCCTGCGGGATGCATCCTCTCGCACGTGTTTTTGCTCGGCTAGCCTGCGGGATGCATCCTCTCGCACGTGTTTTTGCTCGACTAGCCATGCGCATCCCAAAAAACCTGCGCATGCGCATCCCACAAAACCTGCGCATGCGCATCCCACAAAACCTCGCACGTGTTTTTACTCGACTAGCCTGCGGGATGCATCCTCTCGCACGTGTTTTTACTCGACTAGCCTGCGGGATTCATCCTCTCGCACGTGTTTTTACTCGACTAGCCTGCGGGATGCATCCTCTCGCACGTGTTTTTGCTCGACTAGCCATGCGCATCCCACAAAACCTGCGCATGCGCATCCCACAAAACCCCGCACGTGTTTTTACTCGACTAGCCTGCGGGATGCATCCTCTCGCACGTGTTTTTACTCGACTAGCCTGCGGGATGCATCCTCTCGCACGTGTTTTTACTCGACTAGCCTGCAGGATGCATCCTCTCGCACGTGTTTTTACTCGACTAGCCTGCGGGATGCATCCTCTCCCACGTGTTTTTGCTCGACTAGCCATGCGCATCCCAAAAAACCTGCGCATGCGCATCCCACAAAACCTGCGCATGCGCATCCCACAAAACCTCGCACGTGTTTTTACTCGACTAGCCTGCGGGATGCATCCTCTCGCACGTGTTTTTACTCGACTAGCCTGCGGGATGCATCCTCTCGCACGTGTTTTTACTCGACTAGCCTGCGGGATGCATCCTCTCGCACGTGTTTTTGCTCGACTAGCCTGCGGGATGCATCCTCTCGCACGTGTTTTTGCTCGACTAGGCATGCGCATCCCAAAAAACCTGCGCATGCGCATCCCACAAAACCTGCGCATGCGCATCCCACAAAACCTCGCACGTGTTTTTACTCGACTAGCCTGCGGGATGCATCCTCTCGCACGTGTTTTTACTCGACTAGCCTGCGGGATGCATCCTCTCGCACGTGTTTCTACTCGACTAGCCTGCGGGATGCATCCTCTCGCACGTGTTTTTACTCGACTAGCCTGCGGGATGCATCGTCTCGCACGTGTTTTTACTCGACTAGCCTGCGGGATGCATCCTCTCGCACGTGTTTTTGCTCGACTAGCCTTGCGCATCCCAAAAAACCTGCGCATGCGCATCCCAAAAAATCTGCGCATGCGCATCCCACAAAACCTGCGCATGCGCATCCCACAAAACCTCGCACGTGTTTGTGCTCGACTAGCCTGCGGGATGCATCCTTTCGCACGTTTTTTTGCTCGACTTCCCTGCGGGATGCATCCTCTCGCACGTGTTTGTGCTCGACTAGCCTGCGGGATGCATCCTCGCGCACGTGTTTTTACTCGACTAGCCTGCGGGATGCATCCTCTCGCACGTGTTTTTGCTCGACTAGCCTGCGGGATGCATCCTCTCGCACGTGTTTTTGCTGGACTAGCCTGCGGGATGCATCCTCTCGCACGTGTTTTTACTCGACTAGCCTGCGGGATGCATCCTCTCGCACGTGTTTTTACTCGACTACCCTGCGGGATGCATCCTCTCGCACGTGTTTTTGCTCGACTAGCCTGCGGGATGCATCCTCTCGCACGTGTTTTTACTCGACTAGCCTGCGGGATGCATCCTCTCGTACGTGTTTTTGCTCGACTTGCCATGCGCATCCCAAAAAACCTGCACATGCGCATCCCAAAAAACCTGCGCATGCGCATCCCACAAAACCTGCGCATGCGCATCCCACAAAACCTCGCACGTGTTTTTACTCGACTAGCCTGCGGGATGCATCCTCTCGCACGTGTTTTTGCTCGGCTAGCCTGCGGGATGCATCCTCTCGCACGTGTTTTTGCCCGACTAGCCATGCGCATCCCAAAAAACCTGCGCATGCGCATCCCACAAAACCTGCGCATGCGCATCCCACAAAACCTCGCACGTGTTTTTACTCGACTAGCCTGCGGGATGCATCCTCTCGCACGTGTTTTTACTCGACTAGCCTGCGGGATGCATCCTCTCGCACGTGTTTTTGCTCGACTAGCCATGCGCATCCCAAAAAACCTGCGCATGCGCATCCCAAAAAATCTGCGCATGCGCATCCCACAAAACCTGCGCATGCGCATCCCACAAAACCTCGCACGTGTTTGTGCTCGACTAGCCTGCGGGATGCATCCTTTCGCACGTGTTTTTACTCGACTAGCCTGCGGGATGCATCCTCTCGCACGTGTTTTTGCTCGACTAGCCTGCGGGATGCATCCTCTCGCACGTGTTTTTGCTCGACTAGCCATGCGCATCCCAAAAAACCTGCGCATCCAAAAAAATCTGTTTTTACTCGACTAGCCTGCGGTATGCATCCTCTCGCACGTGTTTTTACTCGACTACCCTGCGGGATGCATCCTCTCGCACGTGTTTTTGCTCGACTAGCCATGCGCATCCCAAAAAACCTGCGCATGCGCATCCCAAAAAACCTGCGCATGCGCATTCCACAAAACCTGCGTATGCGCATCCCACAAAACCTCGCACGTGTTTTTACTCGACTAGCCTGCGGGATGCATCCTCTCGCACGTGTTTTTACTCGACTAGCCTGCGGGATGCATCCTCACGCACGTGTTTTTGCTCGACTAGCCATGCGCATCCAAAAAAACCTGCACACGCGCATCCCAAAAAACCTGCGCATGCGCATCCCACAAAACCTGCGCATGCGCATCCCACAAAACCTCGCACGTGTTTTTACTCGACTAGCCTGCGGGATGCATCCTCTCGCACGTGTTTTTGCTCGGCTAGCCTGCGGGATGCATCCTCTCGCACGTGTTTTTGCTCGACTAGCCATGCGCATCCCAAAAAACCTGCGTATGCGCATCCCACAAAACCTGCGCATGCGCAGCCCACAAAACCTCGCACGTGTTTTTACTCGACTAGCCTGCGGGATGCATCCTCTCGCACGTGTTTTTACTCAACTAGCCTGCGGGATGCATCCTCTCGCACGTGTTTTTACTCGACTAGCCTGCGGGATGCATCGTCTCGCACGTGTTTTTACTCGACTAGCCTGCGGGATGCATCCTCTCGCACGTGTTTTTGCTCGACTAGCCATGCGCATCCCAAAAAACCTGCGCATGCGCATCCCAAAAAATCTGCGCATGCGCATCCCACAAAACCTGCGCATGCGCATCCCACAAAACCTCGCACGTGTTTGTGCTCGACTAGCCTGCGGGATGCATCCTTTCGCACGTGTTTTTACTCGACTAGCCTGCGGGATGCATCCTCTCGCACGTGTTTTTGCTCGACTAGCCTGCGGGATGCATCCTCTCGCACGTGTTTTTGCTCGACTAGCCTGCGGGATGCATCCTCTCGCACGTGTTTTTACTCGACTAGCCTGCGGGATGCATCCTCTCGCACGTGTTTCTACTCGACTAGCCATGCGCATCCCAAAAAACCTGCGCATGCGCATCCCACAAAACCTCGCACGTGTTTGTGCTCGACTAGCCTGCGGGATGCATCCTTTCGCACGTGTTTTTACTCGACTAGCCTGCGGGATGCATCCTCTCGCACGTGTTTTTGCTCGACTAGCCTGCGGGATGCATCCTCTCGCACGTGTTTTTACTCGACTAGCCTGCGGGATGCATCCTCGCGCACGTGTTTTTACTCGACTAGCCTGCGGGATGCATCCTCTCGCACGTGTTTTTGCTCGACTAGCCTGCGGGATGCATCCTCTCGCACGTGTTTTTGCTGGACTAGCCTGCGGGATGCATCCTCTCGCACGTGTTTTTACTCGACTAGCCTGCGGGATGCATCCTCTCGCACGTGTTTTTACTCGACTACCCTGCGGGATGCATCCTCTCGCACGTGTTTTTGCTCGACTAGCCTGCGGGATGCATCCTCTCGCACGTGTTTTTACTCGACTAGCCTGCGGGATGCATCCTCTCGTACGTGTTTTTGCTCGACTTGCCATGCGCATCCCAAAAAACCTGCACATGCGCATCCCAAAAAACCTGCGCATGCGCATCCCACAAAACCTGCGCATGCGCATCCCACAAAACCTCGCACGTGTTTTTACTCGACTAGCCTGCGGGATGCATCCTCTCGCACGTGTTTTTGCTCGGCTAGCCTGCGGGATGCATCCTCTCGCACGTGTTTTTGCCCGACTAGCCATGCGCATCCCAAAAAACCTGCGCATGCGCATCCCACAAAACCTGCGCATGCGCATCCCACAAAACCTCGCACGTGTTTTTACTCGACTAGCCTGCGGGATGCATCCTCTCGCACGTGTTTTTACTCGACTAGCCTGCGGGATGCATCCTCTCGCACGTGTTTTTACTCGACTAGCCTGCGGGATGCATCGTCTCGCACGTGTTTTTACTCGACTAGCCTGCGGGATGCATCCTCTCGCACGTGTTTTTGCTCGACTAGCCATGCGCATCCCAAAAAACCTGCGCATGCGCATCCCAAAAAATCTGCGCATGCGCATCCCACAAAACCTGCGCATGCGCATCCCACAAAACCTCGCACGTGTTTGTGCTCGACTAGCCTGCGGGATGCATCCTTTCGCACGTGTTTTTACTCGACTAGCCTGCGGGATGCATCCTCTCGCACGTGTTTTTGCTCGACTAGCCTGCGGGATGCATCCTCTCGCACGTGTTTTTGCTCGACTAGCCATGCGCATCCCAAAAAACCTGCGCATCCCAAAAAATCTGTTTTTATTCGACTAGCCTGCGGTATGCATCCTCTCGCACGTGTTTTTACTCGACTACCCTGCGGGATGCATCCTCTCGCACGTGTTTTTGCTCGACTAGCCATGCGCATCCCAAAAAACCTGCGCATGCGCATCCCAAAAAACCTGCGCATGCGCATTCCACAAAACCTGCGTATGCGCATCCCACAAAACCTCGCACGTGTTTTTACTCGACTAGCCTGCGGGATGCATCCTCTCGCACGTGTTTTTACTCGACTAGCCTGCGGGATGCATCCTCACGCACGTGTTTTTGCTCGACTAGCCATGCGCATCCAAAAAAACCTGCACATGCGCATCCCAAAAAACCTGCGCATGCGCATCCCACAAAACCTGCGCATGCGCATCCCACAAAACCTCGCACGTGTTTTTACTCGACTAGCCTGCGGGATGCATCCTCTCGCACGTGTTTTTGCTCGGCTAGCCTGCGGGATGCATCCTCTCGCACGTGTTTTTGCTCGACTAGCCATGCGCATCCCAAAAAACCTGCGCATGCGCATCCCACAAAACCTGCGCATGCGCATCCCACAAAACCTCGCACGTGTTTTTACTCGACTAGCCTGCGGGATGCATCCTCTCGCACGTGTTTTTACTCGACTAGCCTGCGGGATGCATCGTCTCGCACGTGTTTTTACTCGACTAGCCTGCGGGATGCATCCTCTCGCACGTGTTTTTGCTCGACTAGCCATGCGCATCCCAAAAAACCTGCGCATGCGCATCCCAAAAAATCTGCGCATGCGCATCCCACAAAACCTGCGCATGCGCATCCCACAAAACCTCGTACGTGTTTGTGCTCGACTAGACTGCGGGATGCATCCTTTCGCACGTGTTTTTGTTCGACTAGCCTGCGGGATGCATCCTCTCGCACGTGTTTGTGCTCGACTAGCCTGCGGGATGCATCCTCTCGCACGTGTTTTTACTCGACTAGCCTGCGGGATGCATCCAATCGCACGTGTTTTTGCTCGACTAGTCTGCGGGATGCATCCTCTCGCACGTGTTTTTGCTCGACTAGCATGCGGGATGCATCCTCTCGCACGTGTTTTTACTCGACTAGCCTGCGGGATGCATCCTCTCGCACGTGTTTTTACTCGACTACCCTGCGGGATGCATCCTCTCGCACGTGTTTTTGCTCGACTAGCCATGCGCATTTAAAAAACCTGCGCATATGCATCCCAAAAAACCTGCGCATGCGCATCCCAATAAACCTGCGCATGCGCATCCCACAAAACCTGCGCATGCGCATCCCACAAAACCTCGCACGTGTTTTTACTCGACTAGCCTGCGGGATGCATCCTCTCGCACGTGTTTTTACTCGACTAGCCTGCGGGATGCATCCTCTCGCACGTGTTTTTGCTCGACTAGCCATGCGCATCCCAAAAAACCTGCGCATGCGCATCCCAAAAAATCTGCGCATGCGCATCCCACAAAACCTGCGCATGCGCATCCCACAAAACCTCGCACGTGTTTGTGCTCGACTAGCCTGCGGGATGCATCCTTTCGCACGTGTTTTTACTCGACTAGCCTGCGGGATGCATCCTCTCGCACGTGTTTTTGCTCGACTAGCCATGCGCATCCCAAAAAACCTGCGCATGCGCATCCCAAAAAACCTGCGCATGCGCATCACACAAAACCTGCGTATGCGCATCCCACAAAACCTCGCACGTGTTTTTACTCGACTAGCCTGCGGGATGCATCCTCTCGCACGTGTTTTTACTCGACTAGCCTGCGGGATGCATCCTCTCGCACGTGTTTTTGCTCGACTAGCCATGCGCATCCCAAAAAACCTGCACATGCGCATCCCAAAAAACCTGCGCATGCGCATCCCACAAATCCTGCGCATGCGCATCCCACAAAACCTCGAACGTGTTTTTACTCGACTAGCCTGCGGGATGCATCCTCTCGCACGTGTTTTTGCTCGGCTAGCCTGCGGGATGCATCCTCTCGCACGTGTTTTTGCTCGACTAGCCATGCGCATCCCAAAAAACCTGCGCATGCGCATCCCACAAAACCTCGCACGTGTTTTTACTCGACTAGCCTGCGGGATGCATCCTCTCGCACGTGTTTTTACGCGACTAGCCTGCGGGATGCATCCTCTCGCACGTGTTTTTGCTCGACTAGCCATGCGCATCCAATAAAACCTGCGCATGCGCATCCCACAAAACCTGCGCATGCGCATCCCACAAAACCTCGCACGTGTTTTTACTCGACTAGCCTGCGGGATGCATCCTCTCGCACGTGTTTTTACTCGACTAGCCTGCGGGATGCATCCTCTCGCACGTGTTTTTACTCGACTAGCCTGCAGGATGCATCCTCTCGCACGTGTTTTTACTCGACTAGCCTGCGGGATGCATCCTCTCGCACGTGTTTTTGCTCGACTAGCCATGCGCATCCCAAAAAACCTGCGCATGCGCATCCCACAAAACCTGCGCATGCGCATCCCACAAAACCTCGCACGTGTTTTTACTCGACTAGCCTGCGGGATGCATCCTCTCGCACGTGTTTTTGCTCGACTAGCCATGCGCATCCAAAAAAACCTGCACATGCGCATCCCAAAAAACCTGCGCATGCGCATCCCACAAAACCTGCGCATGCGCATCCCACAAAACCTCGCACGTGTTTTTACTCGACTAGCCTGCGGGATGCATCCTCTCGCACGTGTTTTTGCTCGGCTAGCCTGCGGGATGCATCCTCTCGCACGTGTTTTTGCTCGACTAGCCATGCGCATTTAAAAAACCTGCGCATATGCATCCCAAAAAACCTGCGCATGCGCATCCCAATAAACCTGCGCATGCGCATCCCACAAAACCTGCGCATGCGCATCCCACAAAACCTCGCACGTGTTTTTACTCGACTAGCCTGCGGGATGCATCCTCTCGCACGTGTTTTTACTCGACTAGCCTGCGGGATGCATCGTCTCGCACGTGTTTTTACTCGACTAGCCTGCGGGATGCATCCTCTCGCACGTGTTTTTGCTCGACTAGCCATGCGCATCCCAAAAAACCTGCGCATGCGCATCCCAAAAAATCTGCGCATGCGCATCCCACAAAACCTGCGCATGCGCATCCCACAAAACCTCGTACGTGTTTGTGCTCGACTAGACTGCGGGATGCATCCTTTCGCACGTGTTTTTGTTCGACTAGCCTGCGGGATGCATCCTCTCGCACGTGTTTGTGCTCGACTAGCCTGCGGGATGCATCCTCTCGCACGTGTTTTTACTCGACTAGCCTGCGGGATGCATCCAATCGCACGTGTTTTTGCTCGACTAGTCTGCGGGATGCATCCTCTCGCACGTGTTTTTGCTCGACTAGCATGCGGGATGCATCCTCTCGCACGTGTTTTTACTCGACTAGCCTGCGGGATGCATCCTCTCGCACGTGTTTTTACTCGACTACCCTGCGGGATGCATCCTCTCGCACGTGTTTTTGCTCGACTAGCCATGCGCATTTAAAAAACCTGCGCATATGCATCCCAAAAAACCTGCGCATGCGCATCCCAATAAACCTGCGCATGCGCATCCCACAAAACCTGCGCATGCGCATCCCACAAAACCTCGCACGTGTTTTTACTCGACTAGCCTGCGGGATGCATACTCTCGCACGTGTTTTTACTCGACTAGCCTGCGGGATGCATCCTCTCGCACGTGTTTTTGCTCGACTAGCCATGCGCATCCCAAAAAACCTGCGCATGCGCATCCCAAAAAATCTGCGCATGCGCATCCCACAAAACCTGCGCATGCGCATCCCACAAAACCTCGCACGTGTTTGTGCTCGACTAGCCTGCGGGATGCATCCTTTCGCACGTGTTTTTACTCGACTAGCCTGCGGGATGCATCCTCTCGCACGTGTTTTTACTCGACTAGCCTGCGGGATGCATCCTCTCGCACGTGTTTCTACTCGACTAGCCATGCGCATCCCAAAAAACCTGCGCATGCGCATCCCACAAAACCTCGCACGTGTTTGTGCTCGACTAGCCTGCGGGATGCATCCTTTCGCACGTGTTTTTACTCGACTAGCCTGCGGGATGCATCCTCTCGCACGTGTTTTTGCTCGACTAGCCTGCGGGATGCATCCTCTCGCACGTGTTTTTACTCGACTAGCCTGCGGGATGCATCCTCGCGCACGTGTTTTTACTCGACTAGCCTGCGGGATGCATCCTCTCGCACGTGTTTTTGCTCGACTAGCCTGCGGGATGCATCCTCTCGCACGTGTTTTTGCTGGACTAGCCTGCGGGATGCATCCTCTCGCACGTGTTTTTACTCGACTAGCCTGCAGGATGCATCCTCTCGCACGTGTTTTTACTCGACTAGCCTGCGGGATGCATCCTCTCCCACGTGTTTTTGCTCGACTAGCCATGCGCATCCCAAAAAACCTGCGCATGCGCATCCCACAAAACCTGCGCATGCGCATCCCACAAAACCTCGCACGTGTTTTTACTCGACTAGCCTGCGGGATGCATCCTCTCGCACGTGTTTTTACTCGACTAGCCTGCGGGATGCATCCTCTCGCACGTGTTTTTACTCGACTAGCCTGCGGGATGCATCCTCTCGCACGTGTTTTTGCTCGACTAGCCTGCGGGATGCATCCTCTCGCACGTGTTTTTGCTCGACTAGGCATGCGCATCCCAAAAAACCTGCGCATGCGCATCCCACAAAACCTGCGCATGCGCATCCCACAAAACCTCGCACGTGTTTTTACTCGACTAGCCTGCGGGATGCATCCTCTCGCACGTGTTTTTACTCGACTAGCCTGCGGGATGCATCCTCTCGCACGTGTTTCTACTCGACTAGCCTGCGGGATGCATCCTCTCGCACGTGTTTTTACTCGACTAGCCTGCGGGATGCATCGTCTCGCACGTGTTTTTACTCGACTAGCCTGCGGGATGCATCCTCTCGCACGTGTTTTTGCTCGACTAGCCTTGCGCATCCCAAAAAACCTGCGCATGCGCATCCCAAAAAATCTGCGCATGCGCATCCCACAAAACCTGCGCATGCGCATCCCACAAAACCTCGCACGTGTTTGTGCTCGACTAGCCTGCGGGATGCATCCTTTCGCACGTTTTTTTGCTCGACTTCCCTGCGGGATGCATCCTCTCGCACGTGTTTGTGCTCGACTAGCCTGCGGGATGCATCCTCGCGCACGTGTTTTTACTCGACTAGCCTGCGGGATGCATCCTCTCGCACGTGTTTTTGCTCGACTAGCCTGCGGGATGCATCCTCTCGCACGTGTTTTTGCTGGACTAGCCTGCGGGATGCATCCTCTCGCACGTGTTTTTACTCGACTAGCCTGCGGGATGCATCCTCTCGCACGTGTTTTTACTCGACTACCCTGCGGGATGCATCCTCTCGCACGTGTTTTTGCTCGACTAGCCTGCGGGATGCATCCTCTCGCACGTGTTTTTACTCGACTAGCCTGCGGGATGCATCCTCTCGTACGTGTTTTTGCTCGACTTGCCATGCGCATCCCAAAAAACCTGCACATGCGCATCCCAAAAAACCTGCGCATGCGCATCCCACAAAACCTGCGCATGCGCATCCCACAAAACCTCGCACGTGTTTTTACTCGACTAGCCTGCGGGATGCATCCTCTCGCACGTGTTTTTGCTCGGCTAGCCTGCGGGATGCATCCTCTCGCACGTGTTTTTGCCCGACTAGCCATGCGCATCCCAAAAAACCTGCGCATGCGCATCCCACAAAACCTGCGCATGCGCATCCCACAAAACCTCGCACGTGTTTTTACTCGACTAGCCTGCGGGATGCATCCTCTCGCACGTGTTTTTACTCGACTAGCCTGCGGGATGCATCCTCTCGCACGTGTTTTTGCTCGACTAGCCATGCGCATCCCAAAAAACCTGCGCATGCGCATCCCAAAAAATCTGCGCATGCGCATCCCACAAAACCTGCGCATGCGCATCCCACAAAACCTCGCACGTGTTTGTGCTCGACTAGCCTGCGGGATGCATCCTTTCGCACGTGTTTTTACTCGACTAGCCTGCGGGATGCATCCTCTCGCACGTGTTTTTGCTCGACTAGCCTGCGGGATGCATCCTCTCGCACGTGTTTTTGCTCGACTAGCCATGCGCATCCCAAAAAACCTGCGCATCCAAAAAAATCTGTTTTTACTCGACTAGCCTGCGGTATGCATCCTCTCGCACGTGTTTTTACTCGACTACCCTGCGGGATGCATCCTCTCGCACGTGTTTTTGCTCGACTAGCCATGCGCATCCCAAAAAACCTGCGCATGCGCATCCCAAAAAACCTGCGCATGCGCATTCCACAAAACCTGCGTATGCGCATCCCACAAAACCTCGCACGTGTTTTTACTCGACTAGCCTGCGGGATGCATCCTCTCGCACGTGTTTTTACTCGACTAGCCTGCGGGATGCATCCTCACGCACGTGTTTTTGCTCGACTAGCCATGCGCATCCAAAAAAACCTGCACACGCGCATCCCAAAAAACCTGCGCATGCGCATCCCACAAAACCTGCGCATGCGCATCCCACAAAACCTCGCACGTGTTTTTACTCGACTAGCCTGCGGGATGCATCCTCTCGCACGTGTTTTTGCTCGGCTAGCCTGCGGGATGCATCCTCTCGCACGTGTTTTTGCTCGACTAGCCATGCGCATCCCAAAAAACCTGCGTATGCGCATCCCACAAAACCTGCGCATGCGCAGCCCACAAAACCTCGCACGTGTTTTTACTCGACTAGCCTGCGGGATGCATCCTCTCGCACGTGTTTTTACTCAACTAGCCTGCGGGATGCATCCTCTCGCACGTGTTTTTACTCGACTAGCCTGCGGGATGCATCGTCTCGCACGTGTTTTTACTCGACTAGCCTGCGGGATGCATCCTCTCGCACGTGTTTTTGCTCGACTAGCCATGCGCATCCCAAAAAACCTGCGCATGCGCATCCCAAAAAATCTGCGCATGCGCATCCCACAAAACCTGCGCATGCGCATCCCACAAAACCTCGCACGTGTTTGTGCTCGACTAGCCTGCGGGATGCATCCTTTCGCACGTGTTTTTACTCGACTAGCCTGCGGGATGCATCCTCTCGCACGTGTTTTTGCTCGACTAGCCTGCGGGATGCATCCTCTCGCACGTGTTTTTGCTCGACTAGCCTGCGGGATGCATCCTCTCGCACGTGTTTTTACTCGACTAGCCTGCGGGATGCATCCTCTCGCACGTGTTTCTACTCGACTAGCCATGCGCATCCCAAAAAACCTGCGCATGCGCATCCCACAAAACCTCGCACGTGTTTGTGCTCGACTAGCCTGCGGGATGCATCCTTTCGCACGTGTTTTTACTCGACTAGCCTGCGGGATGCATCCTCTCGCACGTGTTTTTGCTCGACTAGCCTGCGGGATGCATCCTCTCGCACGTGTTTTTACTCGACTAGCCTGCGGGATGCATCCTCGCGCACGTGTTTTTACTCGACTAGCCTGCGGGATGCATCCTCTCGCACGTGTTTTTGCTCGACTAGCCTGCGGGATGCATCCTCTCGCACGTGTTTTTGCTGGACTAGCCTGCGGGATGCATCCTCTCGCACGTGTTTTTACTCGACTAGCCTGCGGGATGCATCCTCTCGCACGTGTTTTTACTCGACTACCCTGCGGGATGCATCCTCTCGCACGTGTTTTTGCTCGACTAGCCTGCGGGATGCATCCTCTCGCACGTGTTTTTACTCGACTAGCCTGCGGGATGCATCCTCTCGTACGTGTTTTTGCTCGACTTGCCATGCGCATCCCAAAAAACCTGCACATGCGCATCCCAAAAAACCTGCGCATGCGCATCCCACAAAACCTGCGCATGCGCATCCCACAAAACCTCGCACGTGTTTTTACTCGACTAGCCTGCGGGATGCATCCTCTCGCACGTGTTTTTGCTCGGCTAGCCTGCGGGATGCATCCTCTCGCACGTGTTTTTGCCCGACTAGCCATGCGCATCCCAAAAAACCTGCGCATGCGCATCCCACAAAACCTGCGCATGCGCATCCCACAAAACCTCGCACGTGTTTTTACTCGACTAGCCTGCGGGATGCATCCTCTCGCACGTGTTTTTACTCGACTAGCCTGCGGGATGCATCCTCTCGCACGTGTTTTTACTCGACTAGCCTGCGGGATGCATCGTCTCGCACGTGTTTTTACTCGACTAGCCTGCGGGATGCATCCTCTCGCACGTGTTTTTGCTCGACTAGCCATGCGCATCCCAAAAAACCTGCGCATGCGCATCCCAAAAAATCTGCGCATGCGCATCCCACAAAACCTGCGCATGCGCATCCCACAAAACCTCGCACGTGTTTGTGCTCGACTAGCCTGCGGGATGCATCCTTTCGCACGTGTTTTTACTCGACTAGCCTGCGGGATGCATCCTCTCGCACGTGTTTTTGCTCGACTAGCCTGCGGGATGCATCCTCTCGCACGTGTTTTTGCTCGACTAGCCATGCGCATCCCAAAAAACCTGCGCATCCCAAAAAATCTGTTTTTATTCGACTAGCCTGCGGTATGCATCCTCTCGCACGTGTTTTTACTCGACTACCCTGCGGGATGCATCCTCTCGCACGTGTTTTTGCTCGACTAGCCATGCGCATCCCAAAAAACCTGCGCATGCGCATCCCAAAAAACCTGCGCATGCGCATTCCACAAAACCTGCGTATGCGCATCCCACAAAACCTCGCACGTGTTTTTACTCGACTAGCCTGCGGGATGCATCCTCTCGCACGTGTTTTTACTCGACTAGCCTGCGGGATGCATCCTCACGCACGTGTTTTTGCTCGACTAGCCATGCGCATCCAAAAAAACCTGCACATGCGCATCCCAAAAAACCTGCGCATGCGCATCCCACAAAACCTGCGCATGCGCATCCCACAAAACCTCGCACGTGTTTTTACTCGACTAGCCTGCGGGATGCATCCTCTCGCACGTGTTTTTGCTCGGCTAGCCTGCGGGATGCATCCTCTCGCACGTGTTTTTGCTCGACTAGCCATGCGCATCCCAAAAAACCTGCGCATGCGCATCCCACAAAACCTGCGCATGCGCATCCCACAAAACCTCGCACGTGTTTTTACTCGACTAGCCTGCGGGATGCATCCTCTCGCACGTGTTTTTACTCGACTAGCCTGCGGGATGCATCGTCTCGCACGTGTTTTTACTCGACTAGCCTGCGGGATGCATCCTCTCGCACGTGTTTTTGCTCGACTAGCCATGCGCATCCCAAAAAACCTGCGCATGCGCATCCCAAAAAATCTGCGCATGCGCATCCCACAAAACCTGCGCATGCGCATCCCACAAAACCTCGTACGTGTTTGTGCTCGACTAGACTGCGGGATGCATCCTTTCGCACGTGTTTTTGTTCGACTAGCCTGCGGGATGCATCCTCTCGCACGTGTTTGTGCTCGACTAGCCTGCGGGATGCATCCTCTCGCACGTGTTTTTACTCGACTAGCCTGCGGGATGCATCCAATCGCACGTGTTTTTGCTCGACTAGTCTGCGGGATGCATCCTCTCGCACGTGTTTTTGCTCGACTAGCATGCGGGATGCATCCTCTCGCACGTGTTTTTACTCGACTAGCCTGCGGGATGCATCCTCTCGCACGTGTTTTTACTCGACTACCCTGCGGGATGCATCCTCTCGCACGTGTTTTTGCTCGACTAGCCATGCGCATTTAAAAAACCTGCGCATATGCATCCCAAAAAACCTGCGCATGCGCATCCCAATAAACCTGCGCATGCGCATCCCACAAAACCTGCGCATGCGCATCCCACAAAACCTCGCACGTGTTTTTACTCGACTAGCCTGCGGGATGCATCCTCTCGCACGTGTTTTTACTCGACTAGCCTGCGGGATGCATCCTCTCGCACGTGTTTTTGCTCGACTAGCCATGCGCATCCCAAAAAACCTGCGCATGCGCATCCCAAAAAATCTGCGCATGCGCATCCCACAAAACCTGCGCATGCGCATCCCACAAAACCTCGCACGTGTTTGTGCTCGACTAGCCTGCGGGATGCATCCTTTCGCACGTGTTTTTACTCGACTAGCCTGCGGGATGCATCCTCTCGCACGTGTTTTTGCTCGACTAGCCATGCGCATCCCAAAAAACCTGCGCATGCGCATCCCAAAAAACCTGCGCATGCGCATCACACAAAACCTGCGTATGCGCATCCCACAAAACCTCGCACGTGTTTTTACTCGACTAGCCTGCGGGATGCATCCTCTCGCACGTGTTTTTACTCGACTAGCCTGCGGGATGCATCCTCTCGCACGTGTTTTTGCTCGACTAGCCATGCGCATCCCAAAAAACCTGCACATGCGCATCCCAAAAAACCTGCGCATGCGCATCCCACAAATCCTGCGCATGCGCATCCCACAAAACCTCGAACGTGTTTTTACTCGACTAGCCTGCGGGATGCATCCTCTCGCACGTGTTTTTGCTCGGCTAGCCTGCGGGATGCATCCTCTCGCACGTGTTTTTGCTCGACTAGCCATGCGCATCCCAAAAAACCTGCGCATGCGCATCCCACAAAACCTCGCACGTGTTTTTACTCGACTAGCCTGCGGGATGCATCCTCTCGCACGTGTTTTTACGCGACTAGCCTGCGGGATGCATCCTCTCGCACGTGTTTTTGCTCGACTAGCCATGCGCATCCAATAAAACCTGCGCATGCGCATCCCACAAAACCTGCGCATGCGCATCCCACAAAACCTCGCACGTGTTTTTACTCGACTAGCCTGCGGGATGCATCCTCTCGCACGTGTTTTTACTCGACTAGCCTGCGGGATGCATCCTCTCGCACGTGTTTTTACTCGACTAGCCTGCAGGATGCATCCTCTCGCACGTGTTTTTACTCGACTAGCCTGCGGGATGCATCCTCTCGCACGTGTTTTTGCTCGACTAGCCATGCGCATCCCAAAAAACCTGCGCATGCGCATCCCACAAAACCTGCGCATGCGCATCCCACAAAACCTCGCACGTGTTTTTACTCGACTAGCCTGCGGGATGCATCCTCTCGCACGTGTTTTTGCTCGACTAGCCATGCGCATCCAAAAAAACCTGCACATGCGCATCCCAAAAAACCTGCGCATGCGCATCCCACAAAACCTGCGCATGCGCATCCCACAAAACCTCGCACGTGTTTTTACTCGACTAGCCTGCGGGATGCATCCTCTCGCACGTGTTTTTGCTCGGCTAGCCTGCGGGATGCATCCTCTCGCACGTGTTTTTGCTCGACTAGCCATGCGCATTTAAAAAACCTGCGCATATGCATCCCAAAAAACCTGCGCATGCGCATCCCAATAAACCTGCGCATGCGCATCCCACAAAACCTGCGCATGCGCATCCCACAAAACCTCGCACGTGTTTTTACTCGACTAGCCTGCGGGATGCATCCTCTCGCACGTGTTTTTACTCGACTAGCCTGCGGGATGCATCGTCTCGCACGTGTTTTTACTCGACTAGCCTGCGGGATGCATCCTCTCGCACGTGTTTTTGCTCGACTAGCCATGCGCATCCCAAAAAACCTGCGCATGCGCATCCCAAAAAATCTGCGCATGCGCATCCCACAAAACCTGCGCATGCGCATCCCACAAAACCTCGTACGTGTTTGTGCTCGACTAGACTGCGGGATGCATCCTTTCGCACGTGTTTTTGTTCGACTAGCCTGCGGGATGCATCCTCTCGCACGTGTTTGTGCTCGACTAGCCTGCGGGATGCATCCTCTCGCACGTGTTTTTACTCGACTAGCCTGCGGGATGCATCCAATCGCACGTGTTTTTGCTCGACTAGTCTGCGGGATGCATCCTCTCGCACGTGTTTTTGCTCGACTAGCATGCGGGATGCATCCTCTCGCACGTGTTTTTACTCGACTAGCCTGCGGGATGCATCCTCTCGCACGTGTTTTTACTCGACTACCCTGCGGGATGCATCCTCTCGCACGTGTTTTTGCTCGACTAGCCATGCGCATTTAAAAAACCTGCGCATATGCATCCCAAAAAACCTGCGCATGCGCATCCCAATAAACCTGCGCATGCGCATCCCACAAAACCTGCGCATGCGCATCCCACAAAACCTCGCACGTGTTTTTACTCGACTAGCCTGCGGGATGCATACTCTCGCACGTGTTTTTACTCGACTAGCCTGCGGGATGCATCCTCTCGCACGTGTTTTTGCTCGACTAGCCATGCGCATCCCAAAAAACCTGCGCATGCGCATCCCAAAAAATCTGCGCATGCGCATCCCACAAAACCTGCGCATGCGCATCCCACAAAACCTCGCACGTGTTTGTGCTCGACTAGCCTGCGGGATGCATCCTTTCGCACGTGTTTTTACTCGACTAGCCTGCGGGATGCATCCTCTCGCACGTGTTTTTGCTCGACTAGCCTGCGGGATGCATCCTCTCGCACGTGTTTTTGCTCGACTAGCCTGCGGGATGCATCCTCTCGCACGTGTTTTTACTCGACTAGCCTGCGGGATGCATCCTCTCGCACGTGTTTCTACTCGACTAGCCATGCGCATCCCAAAAAACCTGCGCATGCGCATCCCACAAAACCTCGCACGTGTTTGTGCTCGACTAGCCTGCGGGATGCATCCTTTCGCACGTGTTTTTACTCGACTAGCCTGCGGGATGCATCCTCTCGCACGTGTTTTTGCTCGACTAGCCTGCGGGATGCATCCTCTCGCACGTGTTTTTACTCGACTAGCCTGCGGGATGCATCCTCGCGCACGTGTTTTTACTCGACTAGCCTGCGGGATGCATCCTCTCGCACGTGTTTTTGCTCGACTAGCCTGCGGGATGCATCCTCTCGCACGTGTTTTTGCTGGACTAGCCTGCGGGATGCATCCTCTCGCACGTGTTTTTACTCGACTAGCCTGCGGGATGCATCCTCTCGCACGTGTTTTTACTCGACTACCCTGCGGGATGCATCCTCTCGCACGTGTTTTTGCTCGACTAGCCTGCGGGATGCATCCTCTCGCACGTGTTTTTACTCGACTAGCCTGCGGGATGCATCCTCTCGTACGTGTTTTTGCTCGACTTGCCATGCGCATCCCAAAAAACCTGCACATGCGCATCCCAAAAAACCTGCGCATGCGCATCCCACAAAACCTGCGCATGCGCATCCCACAAAACCTCGCACGTGTTTTTACTCGACTAGCCTGCGGGATGCATCCTCTCGCACGTGTTTTTGCTCGGCTAGCCTGCGGGATGCATCCTCTCGCACGTGTTTTTGCCCGACTAGCCATGCGCATCCCAAAAAACCTGCGCATGCGCATCCCACAAAACCTGCGCATGCGCATCCCACAAAACCTCGCACGTGTTTTTACTCGACTAGCCTGCGGGATGCATCCTCTCGCACGTGTTTTTACTCGACTAGCCTGCGGGATGCATCCTCTCGCACGTGTTTTTACTCGACTAGCCTGCGGGATGCATCGTCTCGCACGTGTTTTTACTCGACTAGCCTGCGGGATGCATCCTCTCGCACGTGTTTTTGCTCGACTAGCCATGCGCATCCCAAAAAACCTGCGCATGCGCATCCCAAAAAATCTGCGCATGCGCATCCCACAAAACCTGCGCATGCGCATCCCACAAAACCTCGCACGTGTTTGTGCTCGACTAGCCTGCGGGATGCATCCTTTCGCACGTGTTTTTACTCGACTAGCCTGCGGGATGCATCCTCTCGCACGTGTTTTTGCTCGACTAGCCTGCGGGATGCATCCTCTCGCACGTGTTTTTGCTCGACTAGCCATGCGCATCCCAAAAAACCTGCGCATCCCAAAAAATCTGTTTTTATTCGACTAGCCTGCGGTATGCATCCTCTCGCACGTGTTTTTACTCGACTACCCTGCGGGATGCATCCTCTCGCACGTGTTTTTGCTCGACTAGCCATGCGCATCCCAAAAAACCTGCGCATGCGCATCCCAAAAAACCTGCGCATGCGCATTCCACAAAACCTGCGTATGCGCATCCCACAAAACCTCGCACGTGTTTTTACTCGACTAGCCTGCGGGATGCATCCTCTCGCACGTGTTTTTACTCGACTAGCCTGCGGGATGCATCCTCACGCACGTGTTTTTGCTCGACTAGCCATGCGCATCCAAAAAAACCTGCACATGCGCATCCCAAAAAACCTGCGCATGCGCATCCCACAAAACCTGCGCATGCGCATCCCACAAAACCTCGCACGTGTTTTTACTCGACTAGCCTGCGGGATGCATCCTCTCGCACGTGTTTTTGCTCGGCTAGCCTGCGGGATGCATCCTCTCGCACGTGTTTTTGCTCGACTAGCCATGCGCATCCCAAAAAACCTGCGCATGCGCATCCCACAAAACCTGCGCATGCGCATCCCACAAAACCTCGCACGTGTTTTTACTCGACTAGCCTGCGGGATGCATCCTCTCGCACGTGTTTTTACTCGACTAGCCTGCGGGATGCATCGTCTCGCACGTGTTTTTACTCGACTAGCCTGCGGGATGCATCCTCTCGCACGTGTTTTTGCTCGACTAGCCATGCGCATCCCAAAAAACCTGCGCATGCGCATCCCAAAAAATCTGCGCATGCGCATCCCACAAAACCTGCGCATGCGCATCCCACAAAACCTCGTACGTGTTTGTGCTCGACTAGACTGCGGGATGCATCCTTTCGCACGTGTTTTTGTTCGACTAGCCTGCGGGATGCATCCTCTCGCACGTGTTTGTGCTCGACTAGCCTGCGGGATGCATCCTCTCGCACGTGTTTTTACTCGACTAGCCTGCGGGATGCATCCAATCGCACGTGTTTTTGCTCGACTAGTCTGCGGGATGCATCCTCTCGCACGTGTTTTTGCTCGACTAGCATGCGGGATGCATCCTCTCGCACGTGTTTTTACTCGACTAGCCTGCGGGATGCATCCTCTCGCACGTGTTTTTACTCGACTACCCTGCGGGATGCATCCTCTCGCACGTGTTTTTGCTCGACTAGCCATGCGCATTTAAAAAACCTGCGCATATGCATCCCAAAAAACCTGCGCATGCGCATCCCAATAAACCTGCGCATGCGCATCCCACAAAACCTGCGCATGCGCATCCCACAAAACCTCGCACGTGTTTTTACTCGACTAGCCTGCGGGATGCATCCTCTCGCACGTGTTTTTACTCGACTAGCCTGCGGGATGCATCCTCTCGCACGTGTTTGTGCTCGACTAGCCTGCGGGATGCATCCTCTCGCACGTGTTTTTACTCGACTAGCCTGCGGGATGCATCCAATCGCACGTGTTTTTGCTCGACTAGTCTGCGGGATGCATCCTCTCGCACGTGTTTTTGCTCGACTAGCATGCGGGATGCATCCTCTCGCACGTGTTTTTACTCGACTAGCCTGCGGGATGCATCCTCTCGCACGTGTTTTTACTCGACTACCCTGCGGGATGCATCCTCTCGCACGTGTTTTTGCTCGACTAGCCATGCGCATTTAAAAAACCTGCGCATATGCATCCCAAAAAACCTGCGCATGCGCATCCCAATAAACCTGCGCATGCGCATCCCACAAAACCTGCGCATGCGCATCCCACAAAACCTCGCACGTGTTTTTACTCGACTAGCCTGCGGGATGCATACTCTCGCACGTGTTTTTACTCGACTAGCCTGCGGGATGCATCCTCTCGCACGTGTTTTTGCTCGACTAGCCATGCGCATCCCAAAAAACCTGCGCATGCGCATCCCAAAAAATCTGCGCATGCGCATCCCACAAAACCTGCGCATGCGCATCCCACAAAACCTCGCACGTGTTTGTGCTCGACTAGGCTGCGGGATGCATCCTTTCGCACGTGTTTTTACTCGACTAGCCTGCGGGATGCATCCTCTCGCACGTGTTTTTGCTCGACTAGCCTGCGGGATGCATCCTCTCGCACGTGTTTTTGCTCGACTAGCCTGCGGGATGCATCCTCTCGCACGTGTTTTTACTCGACTAGCCTGCGGGATGCATCCTCTCGCACGTGTTTCTACTCGACTAGCCATGCGCATCCCAAAAAACCTGCGCATGCGCATCCCACAAAACCTCGCACGTGTTTGTGCTCGACTAGCCTGCGGGATGCATCCTTTCGCACGTGTTTTTACTCGACTAGCCTGCGGGATGCATCCTCTCGCACGTGTTTTTGCTCGACTAGCCTGCGGGATGCATCCTCTCGCACGTGTTTTTACTCGACTAGCCTGCGGGATGCATCCTCGCGCACGTGTTTTTACTCGACTAGCCTGCGGGATGCATCCTCTCGCACGTGTTTTTGCTCGACTAGCCTGCGGGATGCATCCTCTCGCACGTGTTTTTGCTGGACTAGCCTGCGGGATGCATCCTCTCGCACGTGTTTTTACTCGACTAGCCTGCGGGATGCATCGTCTCGCACGTGTTTTTACTCGACTAGCCTGCGGGATGCATCCTCTCGCACGTGTTTTTGCTCGACTAGCCATGCGCATCCCAAAAAACCTGCGCATGCGCATCCCAAAAAATCTGCGCATGCGCATCCCACAAAACCTGCGCATGCGCATCCCACAAAACCTCGCACGTGTTTGTGCTCGACTAGCCTGCGGGATGCATCCTTTCGCACGTGTTTTTACTCGACTAGCCTGCGGGATGCATCCTCTCGCACGTGTTTTTGCTCGACTAGCCTGCGGGATGCATCCTCTCGCACGTGTTTTTGCTCGACTAGCCATGCGCATCCCAAAAAACCTGCGCATCCCAAAAAATCTGTTTTTATTCGACTAGCCTGCGGTATGCATCCTCTCGCACGTGTTTTTACTCGACTACCCTGCGGGATGCATCCTCTCGCACGTGTTTTTGCTCGACTAGCCATGCGCATCCCAAAAAACCTGCGCATGCGCATCCCAAAAAACCTGCGCATGCGCATTCCACAAAACCTGCGTATGCGCATCCCACAAAACCTCGCACGTGTTTTTACTCGACTAGCCTGCGGGATGCATCCTCTCGCACGTGTTTTTACTCGACTAGCCTGCGGGATGCATCCTCACGCACGTGTTTTTGCTCGACTAGCCATGCGCATCCAAAAAAACCTGCACATGCGCATCCCAAAAAACCTGCGCATGCGCATCCCACAAAACCTGCGCATGCGCATCCCACAAAACCTCGCACGTGTTTTTACTCGACTAGCCTGCGGGATGCATCCTCTCGCACGTGTTTTTGCTCGGCTAGCCTGCGGGATGCATCCTCTCGCACGTGTTTTTGCTCGACTAGCCATGCGCATCCCAAAAAACCTGCGCATGCGCATCCCACAAAACCTGCGCATGCGCATCCCACAAAACCTCGCACGTGTTTTTACTCGACTAGCCTGCGGGATGCATCCTCTCGCACGTGTTTTTACTCGACTAGCCTGCGGGATGCATCGTCTCGCACGTGTTTTTACTCGACTAGCCTGCGGGATGCATCCTCTCGCACGTGTTTTTGCTCGACTAGCCATGCGCATCCCAAAAAACCTGCGCATGCGCATCCCAAAAAATCTGCGCATGCGCATCCCACAAAACCTGCGCATGCGCATCCCACAAAACCTCGTACGTGTTTGTGCTCGACTAGACTGCGGGATGCATCCTTTCGCACGTGTTTTTGTTCGACTAGCCTGCGGGATGCATCCTCTCGCACGTGTTTGTGCTCGACTAGCCTGCGGGATGCATCCTCTCGCACGTGTTTTTACTCGACTAGCCTGCGGGATGCATCCAATCGCACGTGTTTTTGCTCGACTAGTCTGCGGGATGCATCCTCTCGCACGTGTTTTTGCTCGACTAGCATGCGGGATGCATCCTCTCGCACGTGTTTTTACTCGACTAGCCTGCGGGATGCATCCTCTCGCACGTGTTTTTACTCGACTACCCTGCGGGATGCATCCTCTCGCACGTGTTTTTGCTCGACTAGCCATGCGCATTTAAAAAACCTGCGCATATGCATCCCAAAAAACCTGCGCATGCGCATCCCAATAAACCTGCGCATGCGCATCCCACAAAACCTGCGCATGCGCATCCCACAAAACCTCGCACGTGTTTTTACTCGACTAGCCTGCGGGATGCATCCTCTCGCACGTGTTTTTACTCGACTAGCCTGCGGGATGCATCCTCTCGCACGTGTTTTTGCTCGACTAGCCATGCGCATCCCAAAAAACCTGCGCATGCGCATCCCAAAAAATCTGCGCATGCGCATCCCACAAAACCTGCGCATGCGCATCCCACAAAACCTCGCACGTGTTTGTGCTCGACTAGCCTGCGGGATGCATCCTTTCGCACGTGTTTTTACTCGACTAGCCTGCGGGATGCATCCTCTCGCACGTGTTTTTGCTCGACTAGCCATGCGCATCCCAAAAAACCTGCGCATGCGCATCCCAAAAAACCTGCGCATGCGCATCACACAAAACCTGCGTATGCGCATCCCACAAAACCTCGCACGTGTTTTTACTCGACTAGCCTGCGGGATGCATCCTCTCGCACGTGTTTTTACTCGACTAGCCTGCGGGATGCATCCTCTCGCACGTGTTTTTGCTCGACTAGCCATGCGCATCCCAAAAAACCTGCACATGCGCATCCCAAAAAAGCTGCGCATGCGCATCCCACAAATCCTGCGCATGCGCATCCCACAAAACCTCGAACGTGTTTTTACTCGACTAGCCTGCGGGATGCATCCTCTCGCACGTGTTTTTGCTCGGCTAGCCTGCGGGATGCATCCTCTCGCACGTGTTTTTGCTCGACTAGCCATGCGCATCCCAAAAAACCTGCGCATGCGCATCCCACAAAACCTCGCACGTGTTTTTACTCGACTAGCCTGCGGGATGCATCCTCTCGCACGTGTTTTTACGCGACTAGCCTGCGGGATGCATCCTCTCGCACGTGTTTTTGCTCGACTAGCCATGCGCATCCAATAAAACCTGCGCATGCGCATCCCACAAAACCTGCGCATGCGCATCCCACAAAACCTCGCACGTGTTTTTACTCGACTAGCCTGCGGGATGCATCCTCTCGCACGTGTTTTTACTCGACTAGCCTGCGGGATGCATCCTCTCGCACGTGTTTTTACTCGACTAGCCTGCAGGATGCATCCTCTCGCACGTGTTTTTACTCGACTAGCCTGCGGGATGCATCCTCTCGCACGTGTTTTTGCTCGACTAGCCATGCGCATCCCAAAAAACCTGCGCATGCGCATCCCACAAAACCTGCGCATGCGCATCCCACAAAACCTCGCACGTGTTTTTACTCGACTAGCCTGCGGGATGCATCCTCTCGCACGTGTTTTTGCTCGACTAGCCATGCGCATCCAAAAAAACCTGCGCATGCGCATCCCACAAAACCTGCGCATGCGCATCCCACAAAACCTCGCACGTGTTTTTACTCGACTAGCCTGCGGGATGCATCCTCTCGCACGTGTTTTTGCTCGGCTAGCCTGCGGGATGCATCCTCTCGCACGTGTTTTTGCTCGACTAGCCATGCGCATCCCAAAAAACCTGCGCATGCGCATCCCACAAAACCTGCGCATGCGCATCCCACAAAACCTCGCACGTGTTTTTACTCGACTAGCCTGCGGGATGCATCCTCTCGCACGTGTTTTTACTCGACTAGCCTGCGGGATGCATCGTCTCGCACGTGTTTTTACTCGACTAGCCTGCGGGATGCATCCTCTCGCACGTGTTTTTGCTCGACTAGCCATGCGCATCCCAAAAAACCTGCGCATGCGCATCCCAAAAAATCTGCGCATGCGCATCCCACAAAACCTGCGCATGCGCATCCCACAAAACCTCGTACGTGTTTGTGCTCGACTAGACTGCGGGATGCATCCTTTCGCACGTGTTTTTGCTCGACTAGCCTGCGGGATGCATCCTCTCGCACGTGTTTGTGCTCGACTAGCCTGCGGGATGCATCCTCTCGCACGTGTTTTTACTCGACTAGCCTGCGGGATGCATCCTCTCGCTCGTGTTTTTGCTCGACTAGCCATGCGCATCCCAAAAAACCTGCACATGCGCATCCCAAAAAACCTGCGCATGCGCATCCCACAAATCCTGCGCATGCGCATCCCACAAAACCTCGCACGTGTTTTTACTCGACTAGCCTGCGGGATGCATCCTCTCGCACGTGTTTTTGCTCGGCTAGCCTGCGGGATGCATCCTCTCGCACGTGTTTTTGCTCGACTAGCCATGCGCATCTCAAAAAACCTGCGCATGCGCATCCCACAAAACCTGCGCATGCGCATCCCACAAAACCTCGCACGTGTTTTTACTCGACTAGCCTGCGGGATGCATCCTCTCGCACGTGTTTTTACTCGACTAGCCTGCGGGATGCATCCTCTCGCACGTGTTTTTGCTCGACTAGCCATGCGCATCCCATAAAACCTGCGCATGCGCATCCCACAAAACCTGCGCATGCGCATCCCACAAAACCTCACACGTGTTTTTACTCGACTAGCCTGCGGGATGCATCCTCTCGCACGTGTTTTTACTCGACTAGCCTGCGGGATGCATCCTCTCGCACGTGTTTTTACTCGACTAGCCTGCAGGATGCATCCTCTCGCACGTGTTTTTACACGACTAGCCTGCGGGATGCATCCTCTCGCACGTGTTTTTGCTCGACTAGCCATGCGCATCCCAAAAAACTTGCGCATGCGCATCCCACAAAACCTGCGCATGCGCATCCCACAAAACCTCGCACGTGTTTTTACTCGACTAGCCTGCGGGATGCATCCTCTCGCACGTGTTTTTACTCGACTAGCCTGCGAGATGCATCCTCTCGCACGTGTTTTTACTCGACTAGCCTGCGGGATGCATCCTCTCGCACGTGTTTTTGCTCGACTAGCCTGCGGGATGCATCCTCTCGCACGTGTTTTTGCTCGACTAGGCATGCGCATCCCAAAAAACCTGCGCATGCGCATCCCACAAAACCTGCGCATGCGCATCCCACAAAACCTCGCACGTGTTTTTACTCGACTAGCCTGCGGGATGCATCCTCTCGCACGTGTTTTTACTCGACTAGCCTGCGGGATGCATCCTCTCGCACGTGTTTTTACTCGACTAGCCTGCGGGATGCATCCTCTCGCACGTGTTTTTACTCCACTAGCCTGCGGGATGCATCCTCTCGCACGTGTTTTTGCTCGACTAGGCATGCGCATCCCAAAAAACCTGCGCATGCGCATCCCACAAAACCTGCGCATGCGCATCCCACAAAACCTTGCACGTGTTTTTACTCGACTAGCCTGCGGGATGCATCCTCTCGCACGTGTTTTTACTCGACTAGCCTGCGGGATGCATCCTCTCGCACGTGTTTTTACTCGACTAGCCTGCGGGATGCATCGTCTCGCACGTGTTTTTGCTCGACTAGCCTGCGGGATGCATCCTCTCGCACGTGTTTTTACTCGACTAGCCTGCGGGATTCATCCTCTCGCACGTGTTTTTACTCTACAAGCCTGCGGGATGCATCCTCTCGCACGTGTTTTTGCTCGACTAGCCTGCTGGATGCATCCTCTCGAACGTGTTTTTACTCGACTAGCCTGCGGGATGCATCCTCCAGCACGTATTTTTACTCCACTAGCCTGCGGGATACATCCTCTCGCACGTGTTTTTGCTCGACTAGCCTGCGGGATGCATCCTCTCGCAAGTGTTTTTGCTCGACTAGCCTGCGGGATGCATCCTCTTGCACGTGTTTTTGCTCGACTAGCCTGCGGGACGCATCCTCTCGCACGTGTTTTTACTCGACTAGCCTGCGGGATGCATCCTCTCGCACGTGTTTTTACTCGACTAGCCTGCGGGAAGCATCCTCTTGCACGTGTTTTTACTCGACTAGCATGCGGGATGCATCCTCTCGCACGTGTTTTTACTCGACTAGCCTGCGGGAAGCATCCTCTCGCACGTGTTTTTACTCGACTAGCCTGCGGGATGCATCCTCTCGCACGTGTTTTTACTCGACTAGCCTGCGGGAAGCATCCTCTTGCACGTGTTTTTACTCGACTAGCCTGCGGGATGCACCCTCTCGCACGTGTTTTTACTCGACTAGCCTGCGGGATGCATCCTCTCGCACGTGTTTTTACTCGACTACCCTGCGGGATGCATCCTCTCGCACGTGTTTTTGCTCGACTAGCCATGCGCATCCCAAAAAACCTGCGCATGCGCATCCCACAAAACCTCGCACGTGTTTTTACTCGACTAGCCTGCGGGATGCATCCCCTCGCACGTGTTTTTACTCGACTACCCTGCGGGATGCATCCTCTCGCACGTGTTTTTGCTCGACTAGCCATGCGCATCCCATAAAACCTACGCATCCGCATCCCACAAAACCTGCGCATGCGCACCCCACAAAACCTCGCACGTGTTTTTACTCGACTAGCCTGCGGGATGCATCCTCTCGCACGTGCTTTACTCGACTAGCCTGCGGGATGCATCCTCTCGCACGTGTTTTTACTCGACTAGCCTGCGGGATGCATCCTCTCGCACGTGTTTTTGCTCGACTAGCCTGCGGGATGCATCCTCTCGCACGTGTTTGGGCTCGACTAGCCTGCGGGATGCATCCTCTCGCACGTGTTTTTGCTCGACTAGCCTGCGGGATGCATCCTCTCGCACGTGTTTTTACTCGACTAGCCTGCGGGATGCATCCTCTCGCACGTGTTTTTACTCGACTACCCTGCGGGATGCATCCTCTCGCACGTGTTTTTGCTCGACTAGCCATGCGCATCCCAAAAAACCTGCGCATGCGCATCCCAAAAAATCTACGCATGCGCATCCCACAAAACCTGCGCATGCGCATCCCACAAAACCTCGCACGTGTTTGTGCTCGACTAGACTGCGGGATGCATCCTTTCGCACGTGTTTTTACTCGACTACCCTGCGGGATGCATCCTCTCGCACGTGTTTTTGCTCGACTAGCCATGCGCATCCCAAAAAACCTGCGCATGCGCATCCCACAAAACCTGCGTATGCGCATCCCACAAAACCTCGCACGTGTTTTTACTCGACTAGCCTGCGGGATGCATCCTCTCGCACGTGTTTTTGCTCGACTAGCCTGCGGGATGCATCCTCTCGCACGTGTTTTTGCTCGACTAGCCATGCGCATCCCAAAAAACCTGCGCATGCGCATCCCACAAAACCTGCGCATGCGCATCCCACAAAACCTCGCACGTGTTTTTACTCGACTAGCCTGCGGGATGCATCCTCTCGCACGTGTTTTTACTCGACTAGCCTGCGGGATGCATCCTCTCGCACGTGTTTTTACTCGACTAGCCTACGGGATGCATCGTCTCGCACGTGTTTTTACTCGACTAGCCTGCGGGATGCATCCTCTCGCACGTGTTTTTGCTCGACTAGCCATGCGCATCCCAAAAAACCTGCGCATGCGCATCCCGAAAAACCTGCGCATGCGCATCCCACAAAACCTGCGCATGCGCATCCCACAAAACCTTGCACGTGTTTTTACTCGACCAGCCTGCGGGATGCATCCTCTCGCACGTGTTTTTGCTCGGCTAGCCTGCGGGATGCATCCTCTCGCACGTGTTTTTTCTCGACTAGCCATGCGCATCCCAAAAAACCTGCGCATGCGCATCCCACAAAACCTGCGCATGCGCATCCCACAAAACCTCGCACGTGTTTTTACTCGACTAGCCTGCGGGATGCATCCTCTCGCACGTGTTTTTACTCGACTAGCCTGCGGGATGCATCCTCTCGCACGTGTTTTTGCTCGACTAGCCATGCGCATCCAAAAAAACCTGCACATGCGCATCCCAAAAAACCTGCGCATGCGCATCCCAAAAAACCTGCGCATGCGCATCCCACAAAACCTGCGTATGCGCATCCCACAAAACCTCGCACGTGTTTTTGCTCGACTAGCCATGCGAATCCAAAAAAACCTGCACATGCGCATCCCAAAAAACCTGCGCATGCGCATCCCACAAAACCTGCGCATGCGCATCCCACAAAACCTCGCACGTGTTTTTACTCGACCAGCCTGCGGGATGCATCCTCTCGCACGTGTTTTTGCTCGGCTAGCCTGCGGGATGCATCCTCTCGCACGTGTTTTTTCTCGACTAGCCATGCGCATCCCAAAAAACCTGCGCAAGCGCATCCCACAAAACCTGCGCATGCGCATCCCACAAAACCTCGCACGTGTTTTTACTCGACTAGCCTGCGGGATGCATCCTCTCGCACGTGTTTTTACTCGACTAGCCTGCGGGATGCATCGTCTCGCACGTGTTTTTACTCGACTAGCCTGCGGGATGCATCCTCTCGCACGTGTTTTTACTCGACTAGCCTGCGGGATGCATCCTCTCGCACGTGTTTTTACTCGACTACCCTGCGGGATGCATCCTCTCCCACGTGTTTTTGCTCGACTAGCCATGCGCATCCCAAAAAACCTGCGCATGCGCATCCCACAAAACCTGCGCATGCGCATCCCACAAAACCTGCGCATGCGCATCCCACAAAACCTCGCACGTGTTTTTACTCGACTAGCCTGCGGGATGCATCCCCTCGCACGTGTTTTTACTCGACTACCCTGCGGGATGCATCCTCTCGCACGTGTTTTTGCTCGACTAGCCATGCGCATCCCATAAAACCTGCGCATCCGCATCCCACAAAACCTGTGCATGCGCACCCCACAAAACCTCGCACGTGTTTTTACTCGACTAGCCTGCGGGATGCATCCTCTCGCACGTGCTTTACTCGACTAGCCTGCGGGATGCATCCTCTCGCACGTGTTTTTACTCGACTAGCCTGCGGGATGCATCCTCTCGCACGTGTTTTTGCTCGACTAGCCTGCGGGATGCATCCTCTCGCACGTGTTTTTGCTCGACTAGGCATGGGCATCCCAAAAAACCTGCGCATGCGCATCCCAAAAAACCTGCGCATGCGCATCCCACAAAACCTGCGCATGCGCATCCCACAAAACCTGCGCATGCGCATCCCACAAAACCAGCGCATGCGCATCCCACAAAACCTCGCACGTGTTTTTACTCGACTAGCCTGCGGGATGCATCCTCTCGCACGTGTTTTTACTCGACTAGCCTGCGGGTTGCATCCTCTCGCACGTGTTTCTACTCGACTAGCCTGCGGGATGCATCCTCTCGCACGTGTTTTTACTCGACTAGCCTGCGGGATGCATCGTCTCGCACGTGTTTTTACTCGACTAGCCTGCGGGATGCATCCTCTCGCACGTGTTTTTGCTCGACTAGCCTTGCGCATCCCAAAAAACCTGCGCATGCGCATCCCAAAAAATCTGCGCATGCGCATCCCACAAAACCTGCGCATGCGCATCCCACAAAACCTCGCACGTGTTTGTGCTCGACTAGCCTGCGGGATGCATCCTTTCGCACGTGTTTTTACTCGACTAGCCTGCGGGATGCATCCTCTCGCACGTGTTTTTGCTCGACTTCCCTGCGGGATGCATCCTCTCGCACGTGTTTGTGCTCGACTAGCCTGCGGGATGCATCCTCTCGCACGTGTTTTTGCTTGACTAGCCTTGCGCATCCCAAAAAACCTGCGCATGCGCATCCCAAAAAATCTGCGCATGCGCAGCCCACAAAACCTGCGCATGCGCATCCCACAAAACCTCGCACGTGTTTGTGCTCGACTAGCCTGCGGGATGCATCCTCTTGCAAGTGTTTTTGCTCGACTAGCCTGCGGGATGCATCCTCTCGCACGTGTTTTTGCTCGACTAGCCTGCGGGACGCATCCTCTCGCACGTGTTTTTACTCGACTAGCCTGCGGGATGCATCCTCTCGCACGTGTTTTTACTCGACTAGCCTGCGGGAAGCATCCTCTTGCACGTGTTTTTACTCGACTAGCATGCGGGATGCATCCTCTCGCACGTGTTTTTACTCGACTAGCCTGCGGGAAGCATCCTCTCGCACGTGTTTTTACTCGACTAGCCTGCGGGATGCATCCTCCCGCACGTGTTTTTACTCGACTAGCCTGCGGGAAGCATCCTCTTGCACGTGTTTTTACTCGACTAGCCTGCGGGATGCATCCTCTCGCACGTGTTTTTACTCGACTAGCCTGCGGGATGCATCCTCTCGCACGTGTTTTTACTCGACTACCCTGCGGGATGCATCCTCTCCCACGTGTTTTTGCTCGACTAGCCATGCGCATCCCAAAAAACCTGCGCATGCGCATCCCACAAAACCTGCGCATGCGCATCCCACAAAACCTGCGCATGCGCATCCCACAAAACCTCGCACGTGTTTTTACTCGACTAGCCTGCGGGATGCATCCCCTCGCACGTGTTTTTACTCGACTACCCTGCGGGATGCATCCTCTCGCACGTGTTTTTGCTCGACTAGCCATGCGCATCCCATAAAACCTGCGCATCCGCATCCCACAAAACCTGTGCATGCGCACCCCACAAAACCTCGCACGTGTTTTTACTCGACTAGCCTGCGGGATGCATCCTCTCGCACGTGCTTTACTCGACTAGCCTGCGGGATGCATCCTCTCGCACGTGTTTTTACTCGACTAGCCTGCGGGATGCATCCTCTCGCACGTGTTTTTGCTCGACTAGCCTGCGGGATGCATCCTCTCGCACGTGTTTTTGCTCGACTAGGCATGGGCATCCCAAAAAACCTGCGCATGCGCATCCCAAAAAACCTGCGCATGCGCATCCCACAAAACCTGCGCATGCGCATCCCACAAAACCTGCGCATGCGCATCCCACAAAACCTGCGCATGCGCATCCCACAAAACCTCGCACGTGTTTTTACTCGACTAGCCTGCGGGATGCATCCTCTCGCACGTGTTTTTACTCGAGTAGCCTGCGGGTTGCATCCTCTCGCACGTGTTTCTACTCGACTAGCCTGCGGGATGCATCCTCTCGCACGTGTTTTTACTCGACTAGCCTGCGGGATGCATCGTCTCGCACGTGTTTTTACTCGACTAGCCTGCGGGATGCATCCTCTCGCACGTGTTTTTGCTCGACTAGCCTTGCGCATCCCAAAAAACCTGCGCATGCGCATCCCAAAAAATCTGCGCATGCGCATCCCACAAAACCTGCGCATGCGCATCCCACAAAACCTCGCACGTGTTTGTGCTCGACTAGCCTGCGGGATGCATCCTTTCGCACGTGTTTTTACTCGACTAGCCTGCGGGATGCATCCTCTCGCACGTGTTTTTGCTCGACTTCCCTGCGGGATGCATCCTCTCGCACGTGTTTGTGCTCGACTAGCCTGCGGGATGCATCCTCTCGCACGTGTTTTTGCTCGACTAGCCTTGCGCATCCCAAAAAACCTGCGCATGCGCATCCCAAAAAATCTGCGCATGCGCATCCCACAAAACCTGCGCATGCGCATCCCACAAAACCTCGCACGTGTTTGTGCTCGACTAGCCTGCGGGATGCATCCTCTCGCACGTGTTTTTGCTCGACTAGCCTGCGGGATGCATCCTCTCGCACGTGTTTTTACTCGACTACCCTGCGGGATGCATCCTCTCGCACGTGTTTTTGCTCGACTAGCCATGCGCATCCCAAAAAACCTGCGCATGCGCATCCCAAAAAACCTGCGCATGCGCATCCCACAAAACCTGCGTATGCGCATCCCACAAAACCTCGCACGTGTTTTTACTCGACTAGCCTGCGGGATGCATCCTCTCGCACGTGTTTTTACTCGACTAGCCTGCGGGATGCATCCTCTCGCACGTGTTTTTGCTCGACTAGCCATGCGCATCCCAAAAAACCTGCACATGCGCATCCCAAAAAACCTGCGCATGCGCATCCCACAAAACCTGCGCATGCGCATCCCACAAAACCTCGCACGTGTTTTTACTCGACTAGCCTGCGGGATGCATCCTCTCGCACGTGTTTTTGCTCGGCTAGCCTGCGGGATGCATCCTCTCGCACGTGTTTTTGCTCGACTAGCCATGCGCATCCCAAAAAACCTGCGCATGCGCATCCCACAAAAACTGCGCATGCGCATCCCACAAAACCTCGCACGTGTTTTTACTCGACTAGCCTGCGGGATGCATCCTCTCGCACGTGTTTTTACTCGACTAGCCTGCGGGATGCATCCTCTCGCACGTGTTTTTGCTCGACTTCCCTGCGGGATGCATCCTCTCGCACGTGTTTGTGCTCGACTAGCCTGCGGGATGCATCCTCTCGCACGTGTTTTTGCTCGACTAGCCTTGCGCATCCCAAAAAACCTGCGCATGCGCATCCCAAAAAATCTGCGCATGCGCATCCCACAAAACCTGCGCATGCGCATCCCACAAAACCTCGCACGTGTTTGTGCTCGACTAGCCTGCGGGATGCATCCTCTCGCACGTGTTTTTGCTCGACTAGCCTGCGGGATGCATCCTCTCGCACGTGTTTTTGCTCGACTTCCCTGCGGGATGCATCCTCTCGCACGTGTTTGTGCTCGACTAGCCTGCGGGAAGCATCCTCTCGCACGTGTTTTTACTCGACTAGCCTGCGGGATGCATCCTCCCGCACGTGTTTTTACTCGACTAGCCTGCGGGAAGCATCCTCTTGCACGTGTTTTTACTCGACTAGCCTGCGGGATGCATCCTCTCGCACGTGTTTTTACTCGACTAGCCTGCGGGATGCATCCTCTCGCACGTGTTTTTACTCGACTACCCTGCGGGATGCATCCTCTCCCACGTGTTTTTGCTCGACTAGCCATGCGCATCCCAAAAAACCTGCGCATGCGCATCCCACAAAACCTGCGCATGCGCATCCCACAAAACCTGCGCATGCGCATCCCACAAAACCTCGCACGTGTTTTTACTCGACTAGCCTGCGGGATGCATCCCCTCGCACGTGTTTTTACTCGACTACCCTGCGGGATGCATCCTCTCGCACGTGTTTTTGCTCGACTAGCCATGCGCATCCCATAAAACCTGCGCATCCGCATCCCACAAAACCTGTGCATGCGCACCCCACAAAACCTCGCACGTGTTTTTACTCGACTAGCCTGCGGGATGCATCCTCTCGCACGTGCTTTACTCGACTAGCCTGCGGGATGCATCCTCTCGCACGTGTTTTTACTCGACTAGCCTGCGGGATGCATCCTCTCGCACGTGTTTTTGCTCGACTAGCCTGCGGGATGCATCCTCTCGCACGTGTTTTTGCTCGACTAGGCATGGGCATCCCAAAAAACCTGCGCATGCGCATCCCAAAAAACCTGCGCATGCGCATCCCACAAAACCTGCGCATGCGCATCCCACAAAACCTGCGCATGCGCATCCCACAAAACCTGCGCATGCGCATCCCACAAAACCTCGCACGTGTTTTTACTCGACTAGCCTGCGGGATGCATCCTCTCGCACGTGTTTTTACTCGAGTAGCCTGCGGGTTGCATCCTCTCGCACGTGTTTCTACTCGACTAGCCTGCGGGATGCATCCTCTCGCACGTGTTTTTACTCGACTAGCCTGCGGGATGCATCGTCTCGCACGTGTTTTTACTCGACTAGCCTGCGGGATGCATCCTCTCGCACGTGTTTTTGCTCGACTAGCCTTGCGCATCCCAAAAAACCTGCGCATGCGCATCCCAAAAAATCTGCGCATGCGCATCCCACAAAACCTGCGCATGCGCATCCCACAAAACCTCGCACGTGTTTGTGCTCGACTAGCCTGCGGGATGCATCCTTTCGCACGTGTTTTTACTCGACTAGCCTGCGGGATGCATCCTCTCGCACGTGTTTTTGCTCGACTTCCCTGCGGGATGCATCCTCTCGCACGTGTTTGTGCTCGACTAGCCTGCGGGATGCATCCTCTCGCACGTGTTTTTGCTCGACTAGCCTTGCGCATCCCAAAAAACCTGCGCATGCGCATCCCAAAAAATCTGCGCATGCGCATCCCACAAAACCTGCGCATGCGCATCCCACAAAACCTCGCACGTGTTTGTGCTCGACTAGCCTGCGGGATGCATCCTCTCGCACGTGTTTTTGCTCGACTAGCCTGCGGGATGCATCCTCTCGCACGTGTTTTTACTCGACTACCCTGCGGGATGCATCCTCTCGCACGTGTTTTTGCTCGACTAGCCATGCGCATCCCAAAAAACCTGCGCATGCGCATCCCAAAAAACCTGCGCATGCGCATCCCACAAAACCTGCGTATGCGCATCCCACAAAACCTCGCACGTGTTTTTACTCGACTAGCCTGCGGGATGCATCCTCTCGCACGTGTTTTTACTCGACTAGCCTGCGGGATGCATCCTCTCGCACGTGTTTTTGCTCGACTAGCCATGCGCATCCCAAAAAACCTGCACATGCGCATCCCAAAAAACCTGCGCATGCGCATCCCACAAAACCTGCGCATGCGCATCCCACAAAACCTCGCACGTGTTTTTACTCGACTAGCCTGCGGGATGCATCCTCTCGCACGTGTTTTTGCTCGGCTAGCCTGCGGGATGCATCCTCTCGCACGTGTTTTTGCTCGACTAGCCATGCGCATCCCAAAAAACCTGCGCATGCGCATCCCACAAAAACTGCGCATGCGCATCCCACAAAACCTCGCACGTGTTTTTACTCGACTAGCCTGCGGGATGCATCCTCTCGCACGTGTTTTTACTCGACTAGCCTGCGGGATGCATCCTCTCGCACGTGTTTTTACTCGACTAGCCTGCGGGATGCATCGTCTCGCACGTGTTTTTACTCGACTAGCCTGCGGGATGCATCCTCTCGCACGTGTTTGTGCTCGACTAGCCTGCGGGATGCATCCTCTCGCACGTGTTTTTGCTCGACTAGGCATGCGCATCCCAGAAAACCTGCGCATCCCAAAAAATCTGCGCATGCGCATCCCACAAAACCTGCGCATGCGCATCCCACAAAACCTCGCACGTGTTTGTGCTCGACTAGACTGCGGGATGCATCCTTTCGCACGTGTTTTTACTCGACTAGCCTGCGGGATGCATCCTCTCGCACGTGTTTTTGCTCGACTAGCCATGCGCATCCCAAAAAACCTGCGCATGCGCATCCCAAAAAATCTGCGCATGCGCATCCCACAAAACCTGCGCATGCGCATCCCACAAAACCTCGCACGTGTTTGTGCTCGACTAGCCTGCGGGATGCATCCTTTCGAACGTGTTTTTACTCGACTAGCCTGCGGGATGCATCGTCTCGCACGTGTTTTTACTCGACTAGCCTGCGGGATGCATCCTCTCGCACGTGTTTTTACTCGACTAGCCTGCGGGATGCATCCTCTCGCACGTGTTTTTGCTCGACTAGCCATGCGCATCCCATAAAACCTGCGCATGCGCATCCCACAAAACCTGCGCATGCGCATCCCACAAAACCTCGCACGTGTTTTTACTCGACTAGCCTGCGGGATGCATCCTCTCGCACGTGTTTTTACTCGACTAGCCTGCGGGATGCATCCTCTCGCACGTGTTTTTGCTCGACTAGCCATGCGCATCCCAAAAAACCTGCGCATGCGCATCCCACAAAACCTGCGCATGCGCATCCCACAAAACCTCGCACGTGTTTTTACTCGACTAGAATGCGGGATGCATCCTCTCGCACGTGTTTTTACTCGACTAGCCTGCGAGATGCATCCTCTCGCACGTGTTTTTACTCGACTAGCCTGCGGGATGCATCCTCTCGCACGTGTTTTTACTCGACTAGCCTGCGGGATGCATCCTCTCGCACGTGTTTTTACTCGACTAGCCTGCAGGATGCATCCTCTCGCACGTGTTTTTACTCGACTAGCCTGCGGGATGCATCCTCTCGCACGTGTTTTTACTCGACTAGCCTGCGGGATGCATCCTCTCGCACGTGTTTTTACTCGACTAGCCTGCAGGATGCATCCTCTCGCACGTGTTTTTACTCGACTAGCCTGCGGGATGCATCCTCTCGCACGTGTTTTTACTCGACTAGCCTGCGGGATGCATCCTCTCGCACGTGTTTTTGCTCGACTAGCCATGCGCATCCCATAAAACCTGCGCATGCGCATCCCACAAAACCTGCGCATGCGCATCCCACAAAACCTCGCACGTGTTTTTACTCGACTAGCCTGCGGGATGCATCCTCTCGCACGTGTTTTTACTCGACTAGCCTGCGGGATGCATCCTCTCGCACGTGTTTTTACTCGACTAGCCTGCAGGATGCATCCTCTCGCAGGTGTTTTTACTCGACTAGCCTGCGGGATGCATCCTCTCGCACGTGTTTTTGCTCGACTAGCCTGCGGGATGCATCCTCTCGCACGTGTTTTTGCTCGACTAGGCATGCGCATCCCAAAAAACCTGCGCATGCGCATCCCAAAAAACCTGCGCATGCGCATCCCACAAAACCTGCGCATGCGCGTCCCACAAAACCTGCGCATGCGCATCCCACAAAACCTGCGCATGCGCATCCCACAAAACCTCGCACGTGTTTTTACTCGACTAGCCTGCGGGATGCATCCTCTCGCACGTGTTTTTACTCGACTAGCCTGCGGGTTGCATCCTCTCGCACGTGTTTCTACTCGACTAGCCTGCGGGATGCATCCTCTCGCACGTGTTTTTACTCGACTAGCCTGCGGGATGCATCGTCTCGCACGTGTTTTTACTCGACTAGCCTGCGGGATGCATCCTCTCGCACGTGTTTTTGCTCGACTAGCCATGCGCATCCCAAAAAACCTGCGCATGCGCATCCCAAAAAATCTGCGCATGCGCATCCCACAAAACCTGCGCATGCGCATCCCACAAAACCTCGCACGTGTTTGTGCTCGACTAGCCTGCGGGATGCATCCTTTCGCACGTGTTTTCACTCGACTAGCCTGCGGGATGCATCGTCTCGCACGTGTTTTTACTCGACTAGCCTGCGGGATGCATCCTCTCGCACGTGTTTTTACTCGACTAGCCTGCGGGATGCATCCTCTCGCACGTGTTTTTGCTCGACTAGCCATGCGCATCCCATAAAACCTGCGCATGCGCATCCCACAAAACCTGCGCATGCGCATCCCACAAAACCTCGCACGTGTTTTTACTCGACTAGCCTGCGGGATGCATCCTCTCGCACGTGTTTTTACTCGACTAGCCTGCGGGATGCATCCTCTCGCACGTGTTTTTACTCGACTAGCCTGCAGGATGCATCCTCTCGCACGTGTTTTTACTCGACTAGCCTGCGGGATGCATCCTCTCGCACGTGTTTTTGCTCGACTAGCCTGCGGGATGCATCCTCTCGCACGTGTTTTTACTCGACTAGCCTGCGAGATGCATCCTCTCGCACGTGTTTTTACTCGACTAGCCTGCGGGATGCATCCTCTCGCACGTGTTTTTGCTCGACTAGCCTGCGGGATGCATCCTCTCGCACGTGTTTTTGCTCGACTAGGCATGCGCATCCCAAAAAACCTGCGCATGCGCATCCCACAAAACCTGCGCATGCGCATCCCACAAAACATCGCACGTGTTTTTACTCGACTAGCCTGCGGGATGCATCCTCTCGCACGTGTTTTTGCTCGACTAGCCATGCGCATCCCAAAAAACCTGCGCATGCGCATCCCACAAAACCTGCGCATGCGCATCCCACAAAACCTCGCACGTGTTTTTACTCGACTAGAATGCGGGATGCATCCTTTCGCACGTGTTTTTACTCGACTAGCCTGCGGGATGCATCCTCTCGCACGTGTTTTTACTCGACTAGCCTGCAGGATGCATCCTCTCGCACGTGTTTTTACTCGACTAGCCTGCGGGATGCATCCTCTCGCACGTGTTTTTACTCGACTAGCCTGCGGGATGCATCCTCTCGCACGTGTTTTTGCTCGACTAGCCATGCGCATCCCATAAAACCTGCGCATGCGCATCCCACAAAACCTGCGCATGCGCATCCCACAAAACCTCGCACGTGTTTTTACTCGACTAGCCTGCGGGATGCATCCTCTCGCACGTGTTTTTACTCGACTAGCCTGCGGGATGCATCCTCTCGCACGTGTTTTTACTCGACTAGCCTGCAGGATGCATCCTCTCGCACGTGTTTTTACTCGACTAGCCTGCGGGATGCATCCTCTCGCACGTGTTTTTGCTCGACTAGCCTGCGGGATGCATCCTCTCGCACGTGTTTTTGCTCGACTAGGCATGCGCATCCCAAAAAACCTGCGCATGCGCATCCCAAAAAACCTGCGCATGCGCATCCCACAAAACCTGCGCATGCGCATCCCACAAAACCTCGCACGTGTTTTTACTCGACTAGCCTGCGGGATGCATCCTCTCGCACGTGTTTTTACTCGACTAGCCTGCGGGATGCATCCTCTCGCACGTGTTTTTACTCGACTAGCCTGCAGGATGCATCCTCTCGCACGTGTTTTTACTCGACTAGCCTGCGGGATGCATCCAATCGCACGTGTTTTTGCTCGACTAGTCTGCGGGATGCATCCTCTCGCACGTGTTTTTGCTCGACTAGCATGCGGGATGCATCCTCTCGCACGTGTTTTTACTCGACTAGCCTGCGGGATGCATCCTCTCGCACGTGTTTTTACTCGACTACCCTGCGGGATGCATCCTCTCGCACGTGTTTTTGCTCGACTAGCCATGCGCATTTAAAAAACCTGCGCATATGCATCCCAAAAAACCTGCGCATGCGCATCCCAATAAACCTGCGCATGCGCATCCCACAAAACCTGCGCATGCGCATCCCACAAAACCTCGCACGTGTTTTTACTCGACTAGCCTGCGGGATGCATCCTCTCGCACGTGTTTTTACTCGACTAGCCTGCGGGATGCATCCTCTCGCACGTGTTTTTGCTCGACTAGCCATGCGCATCCCAAAAAACCTGCGCATGCGCATCCCAAAAAATCTGCGCATGCGCATCCCACAAAACCTGCGCATGCGCATCCCACAAAACCTCGCACGTGTTTGTGCTCGACTAGCCTGCGGGATGCATCCTTTCGCACGTGTTTTTACTCGACTAGCCTGCGGGATGCATCCTCTCGCACGTGTTTTTGCTCGACTAGCCATGCGCATCCCAAAAAACCTGCGCATGCGCATCCCAAAAAACCTGCGCATGCGCATCACACAAAACCTGCGTATGCGCATCCCACAAAACCTCGCACGTGTTTTTACTCGACTAGCCTGCGGGATGCATCCTCTCGCACGTGTTTTTACTCGACTAGCCTGCGGGATGCATCCTCTCGCACGTGTTTTTGCTCGACTAGCCATGCGCATCCCAAAAAACCTGCACATGCGCATCCCAAAAAAGCTGCGCATGCGCATCCCACAAATCCTGCGCATGCGCATCCCACAAAACCTCGAACGTGTTTTTACTCGACTAGCCTGCGGGATGCATCCTCTCGCACGTGTTTTTGCTCGGCTAGCCTGCGGGATGCATCCTCTCGCACGTGTTTTTGCTCGACTAGCCATGCGCATCCCAAAAAACCTGCGCATGCGCATCCCACAAAACCTCGCACGTGTTTTTACTCGACTAGCCTGCGGGATGCATCCTCTCGCACGTGTTTTTACGCGACTAGCCTGCGGGATGCATCCTCTCGCACGTGTTTTTGCTCGACTAGCCTGCGGGATGCATCCTCTCGCACGTGTTTTTGCTCGACTAGCCATGCGCATCCCAAAAAACCTGCGCATGCGCATCCCACAAAACCTGCGCATGCGCATCCCACAAAACCTCGCACGTGTTTTTACGCGACTAGCCTGCGGGATGCATCCTCTCGCACGTGTTTTTACTCGACTAGCCTGCGGGATGCATCCTCTCGCACGTGTTTTTACTCGACTAGCCTGCAGGATGCATCCTCTCGCACGTGTTTTTACTCGACTAGCCTGCGGGATGCATCCTCTCGCACGTGTTTTTGCTCGACTAGCCATGCGCATCCCAAAAAACCTGCGCATGCGCATCCCACAAAACCTGCGCATGCGCATCCCACAAAACCTCGCACGTGTTTTTACTCGACTAGCCTGCGGGATGCATCCTCTCGCACGTGTTTTTGCTCGACTAGCCATGCGCATCCAAAAAAACCTGCGCATGCGCATCCCACAAAACCTGCGCATGCGCATCCCACAAAACCTCGCACGTGTTTTTACTCGACTAGCCTGCGGGATGCATCCTCTCGCACGTGTTTTTGCTCGGCTAGCCTGCGGGATGCATCCTCTCGCACGTGTTTTTGCTCGACTAGCCATGCGCATCCCAAAAAACCTGCGCATGCGCATCCCACAAAACCTGCGCATGCGCATCCCACAAAACCTCGCACGTGTTTTTACTCGACTAGCCTGCGGGATGCATCCTCTCGCACGTGTTTTTACTCGACTAGCCTGCGGGATGCATCGTCTCGCACGTGTTTTTACTCGACTAGCCTGCGGGATGCATCCTCTCGCACGTGTTTTTGCTCGACTAGCCATGCGCATCCCAAAAAACCTGCGCATGCGCATCCCAAAAAATCTGCGCATGCGCATCCCACAAAACCTGCGCATGCGCATCCCACAAAACCTCGTACGTGTTTGTGCTCGACTAGACTGCGGGATGCATCCTTTCGCACGTGTTTTTGCTCGACTAGCCTGCGGGATGCATCCTCTCGCACGTGTTTGTGCTCGACTAGCCTGCGGGATGCATCCTCTCGCACGTGTTTTTACTCGACTAGCCTGCGGGATGCATCCTCTCGCTCGTGTTTTTGCTCGACTAGCCATGCGCATCCCAAAAAACCTGCACATGCGCATCCCAAAAAACCTGCGCATGCGCATCCCACAAATCCTGCGCATGCGCATCCCACAAAACCTCGCACGTGTTTTTACTCGACTAGCCTGCGGGATGCATCCTCTCGCACGTGTTTTTGCTCGGCTAGCCTGCGGGATGCATCCTCTCGCACGTGTTTTTGCTCGACTAGCCATGCGCATCTCAAAAAACCTGCGCATGCGCATCCCACAAAACCTGCGCATGCGCATCCCACAAAACCTCGCACGTGTTTTTACTCGACTAGCCTGCGGGATGCATCCTCTCGCACGTGTTTTTACTCGACTAGCCTGCGGGATGCATCCTCTCGCACGTGTTTTTGCTCGACTAGCCATGCGCATCCCATAAAACCTGCGCATGCGCATCCCACAAAACCTGCGCATGCGCATCCCACAAAACCTCACACGTGTTTTTACTCGACTAGCCTGCGGGATGCATCCTCTCGCACGTGTTTTTACTCGACTAGCCTGCGGGATGCATCCTCTCGCACGTGTTTTTACTCGACTAGCCTGCAGGATGCATCCTCTCGCACGTGTTTTTACACGACTAGCCTGCGGGATGCATCCTCTCGCACGTGTTTTTGCTCGACTAGCCATGCGCATCCCAAAAAACCTGCGCATGCGCATCCCACAAAACCTGCGCATGCGCATCCCACAAAACCTCGCACGTGTTTTTACTCGACTAGCCTGCGGGATGCATCCTCTCGCACGTGTTTTTACTCGACTAGCCTGCGAGATGCATCCTCTCGCACGTGTTTTTACTCGACTAGCCTGCGGGATGCATCCTCTCGCACGTGTTTTTGCTCGACTAGCCTGCGGGATGCATCCTCTCGCACGTGTTTTTGCTCGACTAGGCATGCGCATCCCAAAAAACCTGCGCATGCGCATCCCACAAAACCTGCGCATGCGCATCCCACAAAACCTCGCACGTGTTTTTACTCGACTAGCCTGCGGGATGCATCCTCTCGCACGTGTTTTTACTCGACTAGCCTGCGGGATGCATCCTCTCGCACGTGTTTTTACTCGACTAGCCTGCGGGATGCATCCTCTCGCACGTGTTTTTACTCCACTAGCCTGCGGGATGCATCCTCTCGCACGTGTTTTTGCTCGACTAGGCATGCGCATCCCAAAAAACCTGCGCATGCGCATCCCACAAAACCTGCGCATGCGCATCCCACAAAACCTTGCACGTGTTTTTACTCGACTAGCCTGCGGGATGCATCCTCTCGCACGTGTTTTTACTCGACTAGCCTGCGGGATGCATCCTCTCGCACGTGTTTTTACTCGACTAGCCTGCGGGATGCATCGTCTCGCACGTGTTTTTGCTCGACTAGCCTGCGGGATGCATCCTCTCGCACGTGTTTTTACTCGACTAGCCTGCGGGATTCATCCTCTCGCACGTGTTTTTACTCTACAAGCCTGCGGGATGCATCCTCTCGCACGTGTTTTTGCTCGACTAGCCTGCTGGATGCATCCTCTCGAACGTGTTTTTACTCGACTAGCCTGCGGGATGCATCCTCCAGCACGTATTTTTACTCCACTAGCCTGCGGGATAAATCCTCTCGCACGTGTTTTTGCTCGACTAGCCTGCGGGATGCATCCTCTCGCAAGTGTTTTTGCTCGACTAGCCTGCGGGATGCATCCTCTTGCACGTGTTTTTGCTCGACTAGCCTGCGGGACGCATCCTCTCGCACGTGTTTTTACTCGACTAGCCTGCGGGATGCATCCTCTCGCATGTGTTTTTACTCGACTAGCCTGCGGGAAGCATCCTCTTGCACGTGTTTTTACTCGACTAGCATGCGGGATGCATCCTCTCGCACGTGTTTTTACTCGACTAGCCTGCGGGAAGCATCCTCTCGCACGTGTTTTTACTCGACTAGCCTGCGGGATGCATCCTCTCGCACGTGTTTTTACTCGACTAGCCTGCGGGAAGCATCCTCTTGCACGTGTTTTTACTCGACTAGCCTGCGGGATGCACCCTCTCGCACGTGTTTTTACTCGACTAGCCTGCGGGATGCATCCTCTCGCACGTGTTTTTACTCGACTACCCTGCGGGATGCATCCTCTCGCACGTGTTTTTGCTCGACTAGCCATGCGCATCCCATAAAACCTACGCATCCGCATCCCACAAAACCTGCGCATGCGCACCCCACAAAACCTCGCACGTGTTTTTACTCGACTAGCCTGCGGGATGCGTCCCCTCGCACGTGTTTTTACTCGACTACCCTGCGGGATGCATCCTCTCGCACGTGTTTTTGCTCGACTAGCCATGCGCATCCCATAAAACCTACGCATCCGCATCCCACAAAACCTGCGCATGCGCACCCCACAAAACCTCGCACGTGTTTTTACTCGACTAGCCTGCGGGATGCATCCTCTCGCACGTGCTTTACTCGACTAGCCTGCGGGATGCATCCTCTCGCACGTGTTTTTACTCGACTAGCCTGCGGGATGCATCCTCTCGCACGTGTTTTTGCTCGACTAGCCTGCGGGATGCATCCTCTCGCACGTGTTTGTGCTCGACTAGCCTGCGGGAAGCATCCTCTTGCACGTGTTTTTACTCGACTAGCCTGCGGGATGCACCCTCTCGCACGTGTTTTTACTCGACTAGCCTGCGGGATGCATCCTCTCGCACGTGCTTTACTCGACTAGCCTGCGGGATGCATCCTCTCGCACGTGTTTTTACTCGACTAGCCTGCGGGATGCATCCTCTCGCACGTGTTTTTGCTCGACTAGCCTGCGGGATGCATCCTCTCGCACGTGTTTGTGCTCGACTAGCCTGCGGGATGCATCCTCTCGCACGTGTTTTTGCTCGACTAGCCTGCGGGATGCATCCTCTCGCACGTGTTTTTACTCGACTAGCCTGCGGGATGCATCCTCTCGCACGTGTTTTTACTCGACTACCCTGCGGGATGCATCCTCTCGCACGTGTTTTTGCTCGACTAGCCATGCGCATCCCAAAAAACCTGCGCATGCGCATCCCAAAAAATCTACGCATGCGCATCCCACAAAACCTGCGCATGCGCATCCCACAAAACCTCGCACGTGTTTGTGCTCGACTAGACTGCGGGATGCATCCTTTCGCACGTGTTTTTACTCGACTACCCTGCGGGATGCATCCTCTCGCACGTGTTTTTGCTCGACTAGCCATGCGCATCCCAAAAAACCTGCGCATGCGCATCCCACAAAACCTGCGTATGCGCATCCCACAAAACCTCGCACGTGTTTTTACTCGACTAGCCTGCGGGATGCATCCTCTCGCACGTGTTTTTGCTCGGCTAGCCTGCGGGATGCATCCTCTCGCACGTGTTTTTGCTCGACTAGCCATGCGCATCCCAAAAAACCTGCGCATGCGCATCCCACAAAACCTGCGCATGCGCATCCCACAAAACCTCGCACGTGTTTTTACTCGACTAGCCTGCGGGATGCATCCTCTCGCACGTGTTTTTACTCGACTAGCCTGCGGGATGCATCCTCTCGCACGTGTTTTTACTCGACTAGCCTACGGGATGCATCGTCTCGCACGTGTTTTTACTCGACTAGCCTGCGGGATGCATCCTCTCGCACGTGTTTTTGCTCGACTAGCCATGCGCATCCCAAAAAACCTGCGCATGCGCATCCCAAAAAACCTGCGCATGCGCATCCCACAAAACCTGCGCATGCGCATCCCACAAAACCTTGCACGTGTTTTTACTCGACCAGCCTGCGGGATGCATCCTCTCGCACGTGTTTTTGCTCGGCTAGCCTGCGGGATGCATCCTCTCGCACGTGTTTTTTCTCGACTAGCCATGCGCATCCCAAAAAACCTGCGCATGCGCATCCCACAAAACCTGCGCATGCGCATCCCACAAAACCTCGCACGTGTTTTTACTCGACTAGCCTGCGGGATGCATCCTCTCGCACGTGTTTTTACTCGACTAGCCTGCGGGATGCATCCTCTCGCACGTGTTTTTGCTCGACTAGCCATGCGCATCCAAAAAAACCTGCACATGCGCATCCCAAAAAACCTGCGCATGCGCATCCCAAAAAACCTGCGCATGCGCATCCCACAAAACCTGCGTATGCGCATCCCACAAAACCTCGCACGTGTTTTTGCTCGACTAGCCATGCGAATCCAAAAAAACCTGCACATGCGCATCCCAAAAAACCTGCGCATGCGCATCCCACAAAACCTGCGCATGCGCATCCCACAAAACCTCGCACGTGTTTTTACTCGACCAGCCTGCGGGATGCATCCTCTCGCACGTGTTTTTGCTCGGCTAGCCTGCGGGATGCATCCTCTCGCACGTGTTTTTTCTCGACTAGCCATGCGCATCCCAAAAAACCTGCGCAAGCGCATCCCACAAAACCTGCGCATGCGCATCCCACAAAACCTCGCACGTGTTTTTACTCGACTAGCCTGCGGGATGCATCCTCTCGCACGTGTTTTTACTCGACTAGCCTGCGGGATGCATCGTCTCGCACGTGTTTTTACTCGACTAGCCTGCGGGATGCATCCTCTCGCACGTGTTTTTACTCGACTAGCCTGCGGGATGCATCCTCTCGCACGTGTTTTTACTCGACTACCCTGCGGGATGCATCCTCTCCCACGTGTTTTTGCTCGACTAGCCATGCGCATCCCAAAAAACCTGCGCATGCGCATCCCACAAAACCTGCGCATGCGCATCCCACAAAACCTGCGCATGCGCATCCCACAAAACCTCGCACGTGTTTTTACTCGACTAGCCTGCGGGATGCATCCCCTCGCACGTGTTTTTACTCGACTACCCTGCGGGATGCATCCTCTCGCACGTGTTTTTGCTCGACTAGCCATGCGCATCCCATAAAACCTGCGCATCCGCATCCCACAAAACCTGTGCATGCGCACCCCACAAAACCTCGCACGTGTTTTTACTCGACTAGCCTGCGGGATGCATCCTCTCGCACGTGCTTTACTCGACTAGCCTGCGGGATGCATCCTCTCGCACGTGTTTTTACTCGACTAGCCTGCGGGATGCATCCTCTCGCACGTGTTTTTGCTCGACTAGCCTGCGGGATGCATCCTCTCGCACGTGTTTTTGCTCGACTAGGCATGGGCATCCCAAAAAACCTGCGCATGCGCATCCCAAAAAACCTGCGCATGCGCATCCCACAAAACCTGCGCATGCGCATCCCACAAAACCTGCGCATGCGCATCCCACAAAACCAGCGCATGCGCATCCCACAAAACCTCGCACGTGTTTTTACTCGACTAGCCTGCGGGATGCATCCTCTCGCACGTGTTTTTACTCGACTAGCCTGCGGGTTGCATCCTCTCGCACGTGTTTCTACTCGACTAGCCTGCGGGATGCATCCTCTCGCACGTGTTTTTACTCGACTAGCCTGCGGGATGCATCGTCTCGCACGTGTTTTTACTCGACTAGCCTGCGGGATGCATCCTCTCGCACGTGTTTTTGCTCGACTAGCCTTGCGCATCCCAAAAAACCTGCGCATGCGCATCCCAAAAAATCTGCGCATGCGCATCCCACAAAACCTGCGCATGCGCATCCCACAAAACCTCGCACGTGTTTGTGCTCGACTAGCCTGCGGGATGCATCCTTTCGCACGTGTTTTTACTCGACTAGCCTGCGGGATGCATCCTCTCGCACGTGTTTTTGCTCGACTTCCCTGCGGGATGCATCCTCTCGCACGTGTTTGTGCTCGACTAGCCTGCGGGATGCATCCTCTCGCACGTGTTTTTGCTCGACTAGCCTGCGGGACGCATCCTCTCGCACGTGTTTTTACTCGACTAGCCTGCGGGATGCATCCTCTCGCACGTGTCTTTACTCGACTAGCCTGCGGGAAGCATCCTCTTGCACGTGTTTTTGCTCGACTAGCCATGCGCATCCCATAAAACCTGCGCATCCGCATCCCACAAAACCTGTGCATGCGCACCCCACAAAACCTCGCACGTGTTTTTACTCGACTAGCCTGCGGGATGCATCCTCTCGCACGTGCTTTACTCGACTAGCCTGCGGGATGCATCCTCTCGCACGTGTTTTTACTCGACTAGCCTGCGGGATGCATCCTCTCGCACGTGTTTTTGCTCGACTAGCCTGCGGGATGCATCCTCTCGCACGTGTTTTTGCTCGACTAGGCATGGGCATCCCAAAAAACCTGCGCATGCGCATCCCAAAAAACCTGCGCATGCGCATCCCACAAAACCTGCGCATGCGCATCCCACAAAACCTGCGCATGCGCATCCCACAAAACCTCGCACGTGTTTTTACTCGACTAGCCTGCGGGATGCATCCTCTCGCACGTGTTTTTACTCGAGTAGCCTGCGGGTTGCATCCTCTCGCACGTGTTTCTACTCGACTAGCCTGCGGGATGCATCCTCTCGCACGTGTTTTTACTCGACTAGCCTGCGGGATGCATCGTCTCGCACGTGTTTTTACTCGACTAGCCTGCGGGATGCATCCTCTCGCACGTGTTTTTGCTCGACTAGCCTTGCGCATCCCAAAAAACCTGCGCATGCGCATCCCAAAAAATCTGCGCATGCGCATCCCACAAAACCTGCGCATGCGCATCCCACAAAACCTCGCACGTGTTTGTGCTCGACTAGCCTGCGGGATGCATCCTTTCGCACGTGTTTTTACTCGACTAGCCTGCGGGATGCATCCTCTCGCACGTGTTTTTGCTCGACTTCCCTGCGGGATGCATCCTCTCGCACGTGTTTGTGCTCGACTAGCCTGCGGGATGCATCCTCTCGCACGTGTTTTTGCTCGACTAGCCTTGCGCATCCCAAAAAACCTGCGCATGCGCATCCCAAAAAATCTGCGCATGCGCATCCCACAAAACCTGCGCATGCGCATCCCACAAAACCTCGCACGTGTTTGTGCTCGACTAGCCTGCGGGATGCATCCTCTCGCACGTGTTTTTGCTCGACTAGCCTGCGGGATGCATCCTCTCGCACGTGTTTTTACTCGACTACCCTGCGGGATGCATCCTCTCGCACGTGTTTTTGCTCGACTAGCCATGCGCATCCCAAAAAACCTGCGCATGCGCATCCCAAAAAACCTGCGCATGCGCATCCCACAAAACCTGCGTATGCGCATCCCACAAAACCTCGCACGTGTTTTTACTCGACTAGCCTGCGGGATGCATCCTCTCGCACGTGTTTTTACTCGACTAGCCTGCGGGATGCATCCTCTCGCACGTGTTTTTGCTCGACTAGCCATGCGCATCCCAAAAAACCTGCACATGCGCATCCCAAAAAACCTGCGCATGCGCATCCCACAAAACCTGCGCATGCGCATCCCACAAAACCTCGCACGTGTTTGTGCTCGACTAGCCTGCGGGATGCATCCTTTCGCACGTGTTTTTACTCGACTAGCCTGCGGGATGCATCCTCTCGCACGTGTTTTTGCTCGACTTCCCTGCGGGATGCATCCTCTCGCACGTGTTTGTGCTCGACTAGCCTGCGGGATGCATCCTCTCGCACGTGTTTTTGCTTGACTAGCCTTGCGCATCCCAAAAAACCTGCGCATGCGCATCCCAAAAAATCTGCGCATGCGCATCCCACAAAACCTGCGCATGCGCATCCACAAAACCTCGCACGTGTTTGTGCTCGACTAGCCTGCGGGATGCATCCTCTTGCAAGTGTTTTTGCTCGACTAGCCTGCGGGATGCATCCTCTCGCACGTGTTTTTGCTCGACTAGCCTGCGGGACGCATCCTCTCGCACGTGTTTTTACTCGACTAGCCTGCGGGATGCATCCTCTCGCACGTGTTTTTACTCGACTAGCCTGCGGGAAGCATCCTCTTGCACGTGTTTTTACTCGACTAGCATGCGGGATGCATCCTCTCGCACGTGTTTTTACTCGACTAGCCTGCGGGAAGCATCCTCTCGCACGTGTTTTTACTCGACTAGCCTGCGGGATGCATCCTCCCGCACGTGTTTTTACTCGACTAGCCTGCGGGAAGCATCCTCTTGCACGTGTTTTTACTCGACTAGCCTGCGGGATGCATCCTCTCGCACGTGTTTTTACTCGACTAGCCTGCGGGATGCATCCTCTCGCACGTGTTTTTACTCGACTACCCTGCGGGATGCATCCTCTCCCACGTGTTTTTGCTCGACTAGCCATGCGCATCCCAAAAAACCTGCGCATGCGCATCCCACAAAACCTGCGCATGCGCATCCCACAAAACCTGCGCATGCGCATCCCACAAAACCTCGCACGTGTTTTTACTCGACTAGCCTGCGGGATGCATCCCCTCGCACGTGTTTTTACTCGACTACCCTGCGGGATGCATCCTCTCGCACGTGTTTTTGCTCGACTAGCCATGCGCATCCCATAAAACCTGCGCATCCGCATCCCACAAAACCTGTGCATGCGCACCCCACAAAACCTCGCACGTGTTTTTACTCGACTAGCCTGCGGGATGCATCCTCTCGCACGTGCTTTACTCGACTAGCCTGCGGGATGCATCCTCTCGCACGTGTTTTTACTCGACTAGCCTGCGGGATGCATCCTCTCGCACGTGTTTTTGCTCGACTAGCCTGCGGGATGCATCCTCTCGCACGTGTTTTTGCTCGACTAGGCATGGGCATCCCAAAAAACCTGCGCATGCGCATCCCAAAAAACCTGCGCATGCGCATCCCACAAAACCTGCGCATGCGCATCCCACAAAACCTGCGCATGCGCATCCCACAAAACCTCGCACGTGTTTTTACTCGACTAGCCTGCGGGATGCATCCTCTCGCACGTGTTTTTACTCGAGTAGCCTGCGGGTTGCATCCTCTCGCACGTGTTTCTACTCGACTAGCCTGCGGGATGCATCCTCTCGCACGTGTTTTTACTCGACTAGCCTGCGGGATGCATCGTCTCGCACGTGTTTTTACTCGACTAGCCTGCGGGATGCATCCTCTCGCACGTGTTTTTGCTCGACTAGCCTTGCGCATCCCAAAAAACCTGCGCATGCGCATCCCAAAAAATCTGCGCATGCGCATCCCACAAAACCTGCGCATGCGCATCCCACAAAACCTCGCACGTGTTTGTGCTCGACTAGCCTGCGGGATGCATCCTTTCGCACGTGTTTTTACTCGACTAGCCTGCGGGATGCATCCTCTCGCACGTGTTTTTGCTCGACTTCCCTGCGGGATGCATCCTCTCGCACGTGTTTGTGCTCGACTAGCCTGCGGGATGCATCCTCTCGCACGTGTTTTTGCTCGACTAGCCTTGCGCATCCCAAAAAACCTGCGCATGCGCATCCCAAAAAATCTGCGCATGCGCATCCCACAAAACCTGCGCATGCGCATCCCACAAAACCTCGCACGTGTTTGTGATCGACTAGCCTGCGGGATGCATCCTCTCGCACGTGTTTTTGCTCGACTAGCCTGCGGGATGCATCCTCTCGCACGTGTTTTTACTCGACTACCCTGCGGGATGCATCCTCTCGCACGTGTTTTTGCTCGACTAGCCATGCGCATCCCAAAAAACCTGCGCATGCGCATCCCAAAAAACCTGCGCATGCGCATCCCACAAAACCTGCGTATGCGCATCCCACAAAACCTCGCACGTGTTTTTACTCGACTAGCCTGCGGGATGCATCCTCTCGCACGTGTTTTTACTCGACTAGCCTGCGGGATGCATCCTCTCGCACGTGTTTTTGCTCGACTAGCCATGCGCATCCCAAAAAACCTGCACATGCGCATCCCAAAAAACCTGCGCATGCGCATCCCACAAAACCTGCGCATGCGCATCCCACAAAACCTCGCACGTGTTTTTACTCGACTAGCCTGCGGGATGCATCCTCTCGCACGTGTTTTTGCTCGGCTAGCCTGCGGGATGCATCCTCTCGCACGTGTTTTTGCTCGACTAGCCATGCGCATCCCAAAAAACCTGCGCATGCGCATCCCACAAAAACTGCGCATGCGCATCCCACAAAACCTCGCACGTGTTTTTACTCGACTAGCCTGCGGGATGCATCCTCTCGCACGTGTTTTTACTCGACTAGCCTGCGGGATGCATCCTCTCGCACGTGTTTTTACTCGACTACCCTGCGGGATGCATCCTCTCCCACGTGTTTTTGCTCGACTAGCCATGCGCATCCCAAAAAACCTGCGCATGCGCATCCCACAAAACCTGCGCATGCGCATCCCACAAAACCTGCGCATGCGCATCCCACAAAACCTCGCACGTGTTTTTACTCGACTAGCCTGCGGGATGCATCCCCTCGCACGTGTTTTTACTCGACTACCCTGCGGGATGCATCCTCTCGCACGTGTTTTGCTCGACTAGCCATGCGCATCCCATAAAACCTGCGCATCCGCATCCCACAAAACCTGTGCATGCGCACCCCACAAAACCTCGCACGTGTTTTTACTCGACTAGCCTGCGGGATGCATCCTCTCGCACGTGCTTTACTCGACTAGCCTGCGGGATGCATCCTCTCGCACGTGTTTTTACTCGACTAGCCTGCGGGATGCATCCTCTCGCACGTGTTTTTGCTCGACTAGCCTGCGGGATGCATCCTCTCGCACGTGTTTTTGCTCGACTAGGCATGGGCATCCCAAAAAACCTGCGCATGCGCATCCCAAAAAACCTGCGCATGCGCATCCCACAAAACCTGCGCATGCGCATCCCACAAAACCTGCGCATGCGCATCCCACAAAACCTCGCACGTGTTTTTACTCGACTAGCCTGCGGGATGCATCCTCTCGCACGTGTTTTTACTCGAGTAGCCTGCGGGTTGCATCCTCTCGCACGTGTTTCTACTCGACTAGCCTGCGGGATGCATCCTCTCGCACGTGTTTTTACTCGACTAGCCTGCGGGATGCATCGTCTCGCACGTGTTTTTACTCGACTAGCCTGCGGGATGCATCCTCTCGCACGTGTTTTTGCTCGACTAGCCTTGCGCATCCCAAAAAACCTGCGCATGCGCATCCCAAAAAATCTGCGCATGCGCATCCCACAAAACCTGCGCATGCGCATCCCACAAAACCTCGCACGTGTTTGTGCTCGACTAGCCTGCGGGATGCATCCTTTCGCACGTGTTTTTACTCGACTAGCCTGCGGGATGCATCCTCTCGCACGTGTTTTTGCTCGACTTCCCTGCGGGATGCATCCTCTCGCACGTGTTTGTGCTCGACTAGCCTGCGGGATGCATCCTCTCGCACGTGTTTTTGCTCGACTAGCCTTGCGCATCCCAAAAAACCTGCGCATGCGCATCCCAAAAAATCTGCGCATGCGCATCCCACAAAACCTGCGCATGCGCATCCCACAAAACCTCGCACGTGTTTGTGATCGACTAGCCTGCGGGATGCATCCTCTCGCACGTGTTTTTGCTCGACTAGCCTGCGGGATGCATCCTCTCGCACGTGTTTTTACTCGACTACCCTGCGGGATGCATCCTCTCGCACGTGTTTTTGCTCGACTAGCCATGCGCATCCCAAAAAACCTGCGCATGCGCATCCCAAAAAACCTGCGCATGCGCATCCCACAAAACCTGCGTATGCGCATCCCACAAAACCTCGCACGTGTTTTTACTCGACTAGCCTGCGGGATGCATCCTCTCGCACGTGTTTTTACTCGACTAGCCTGCGGGATGCATCCTCTCGCACGTGTTTTTGCTCGACTAGCCATGCGCATCCCAAAAAACCTGCACATGCGCATCCCAAAAAACCTGCGCATGCGCATCCCACAAAACCTGCGCATGCGCATCCCACAAAACCTCGCACGTGTTTTTACTCGACTAGCCTGCGGGATGCATCCTCTCGCACGTGTTTTTGCTCGGCTAGCCTGCGGGATGCATCCTCTCGCACGTGTTTTTGCTCGACTAGCCATGCGCATCCCAAAAAACCTGCGCATGCGCATCCCACAAAAACTGCGCATGCGCATCCCACAAAACCTCGCACGTGTTTTTACTCGACTAGCCTGCGGGATGCATCCTCTCGCACGTGTTTTTACTCGACTAGCCTGCGGGATGCATCCTCTCGCACGTGTTTTTACTCGACTAGCCTGCGGGATGCATCGTCTCGCACGTGTTTTTACTCGACTAGCCTGCGGGATGCATCCTCTCGCACGTGTTTGTGCTCGACTAGCCTGCGGGATGCATCCTCTCGCACGTGTTTTTGCTCGACTAGGCATGCGCATCCCAGAAAACCTGCGCATCCCAAAAAATCTGCGCATGCGCATCCCACAAAACCTGCGCATGCGCATCCCACAAAACCTCGCACGTGTTTGTGCTCGACTAGACTGCGGGATGCATCCTTTCGCACGTGTTTTTACTCGACTAGCCTGCGGGATGCATCCTCTCGCACGTGTTTTTGCTCGACTAGCCATGCGCATCCCAAAAAACCTGCGCATGCGCATCCCAAAAAATCTGCGCATGCGCATCCCACAAAACCTGCGCATGCGCATCCCACAAAACCTCGCACGTGTTTGTGCTCGACTAGCCTGCGGGATGCATCCTTTCGAACGTGTTTTTACTCGACTAGCCTGCGGGATGCATCGTCTCGCACGTGTTTTTACTCGACTAGCCTGCGGGATGCATCCTCTCGCACGTGTTTTTACTCGACTAGCCTGCGGGATGCATCCTCTCGCACGTGTTTTTGCTCGACTAGCCATGCGCATCCCATAAAACCTGCGCATGCGCATCCCACAAAACCTGCGCATGCGCATCCCACAAAACCTCGCACGTGTTTTTACTCGACTAGCCTGCGGGATGCATCCTCTCGCACGTGTTTTTACTCGACTAGCCTGCGGGATGCATCCTCTCGCACGTGTTTTTACTCGACTAGCCTGCAGGATGCATCCTCTCGCACGTGTTTTTACTCGACTAGCCTGCGGGATGCATCCTCTCGCACGTGTTTTTGCTCGACTAGCCTGCGGGATGCATCCTCTCGCACGGGTTTTTACTCGACTAGCCTGCGAGATGCATCCTCTCGCACGTGTTTTTACTCGACTAGCCTGCGGGATGCATCCTCTCGCACGTGTTTTTGCTCGACTAGCCTGCGGGATGCATCCTCTCGCACGTGTTTTTGCTCGACTAGGCATGCGCATCCCAAAAAACCTGCGCATGCGCATCCCACAAAACCTGCGCATGCGCATCCCACAAAACATCGCACGTGTTTTTACTCGACTAGCCTGCGGGATGCATCCTCTCGCACGTGTTTTTGCTCGACTAGCCATGCGCATCCCAAAAAACCTGCGCATGCGCATCCCACAAAACCTGCGCATGCGCATCCCACAAAACCTCGCACGTGTTTTTACTCGACTAGAATGCGGGATGCATCCTCTCGCACGTGTTTTTACTCGACTAGCCTGCGAGATGCATCCTCTCGCACGTGTTTTTACTCGACTAGCCTGCGGGATGCATCCTCTCGCACGTGTTTTTACTCGACTAGCCTGCGGGATGCATCCTCTCGCACGTGTTTTTACTCGACTAGCCTGCAGGATGCATCCTCTCGCACGTGTTTTTACTCGACTAGCCTGCGGGATGCATCCTCTCGCACGTGTTTTTACTCGACTAGCCTGCGGGATGCATCCTCTCGCACGTGTTTTTACTCGACTAGCCTGCAGGATGCATCCTCTCGCACGTGTTTTTACTCGACTAGCCTGCGGGATGCATCCTCTCGCACGGGTTTTTACTCGACTAGCCTGCGGGATGCATCCTCTCGCACGTGTTTTTGCTCGACTAGCCATGCGCATCCCATAAAACCTGCGCATGCGCATCCCACAAAACCTGCGCATGCGCATCCCACAAAACCTCGCACGTGTTTTTACTCGACTAGCCTGCGGGATGCATCCTCTCGCACGTGTTTTTACTCGACTAGGCTGCGGGATGCATCCTCTCGCACGTGTTTTTACTCGACTAGCCTGCAGGATGCATCCTCTCGCAGGTGTTTTTACTCGACTAGCCTGCGGGATGCATCCTCTCGCACGTGTTTTTGCTCGACTAGCCTGCGGGATGCATCCTCTCGCACGTGTTTTTGCTCGACTAGGCATGCGCATCCCAAAAAACCTGCGCATGCGCATCCCAAAAAACCTGCGCATGCGCATCCCACAAAACCTGCGCATGCGCATCCCACAAAACCTGCGCATGCGCATCCCACAAAACCTCGCACGTGTTTTTACTCGACTAGCCTGCGGGATGCATCCTCTCGCACGTGTTTTTACTCGACTAGCCTGCGGGTTGCATCCTCTCGCACGTGTTTCTACTCGACTAGCCTGCGGGATGCATCCTCTCGCACGTGTTTTTACTCGACTAGCCTGCGGGATGCATCGTCTCGCACGTGTTTTTACTCGACTAGCCTGCGGGATGCATCCTCTCGCACGTGTTTTTGCTCGACTAGCCATGCGCATCCCAAAAAACCTGCGCATGCGCATCCCAAAAAATCTGCGCATGCGCATCCCACAAAACCTGCGCATGCGCATCCCACAAAACCTCGCACGTGTTTGTGCTCGACTAGCCTGCGGGATGCATCCTTTCGCACGTGTTTTCACTCGACTAGCCTGCGGGATGCATCGTCTCGCACGTGTTTTTACTCGACTAGCCTGCGGGATGCATCCTCTCGCACGTGTTTTTACTCGACTAGCCTGCGGGATGCATCCTCTCGCACGTGTTTTTGCTCGACTAGCCATGCGCATCCCATAAAACCTGCGCATGCGCATCCCACAAAACCTGCGCATGCGCATCCCACAAAACCTCGCACGTGTTTTTACTCGACTAGCCTGCGGGATGCATCCTCTCGCACGTGTTTTTACTCGACTAGCCTGCGGGATGCATCCTCTCGCACGTGTTTTTACTCGACTAGCCTGCAGGATGCATCCTCTCGCACGTGTTTTTACTCGACTAGCCTGCGGGATGCATCCTCTCGCACGTGTTTTTGCTCGACTAGCCTGCGGGATGCATCCTCTCGCACGTGTTTTTACTCGACTAGCCTGCGAGATGCATCCTCTCGCACGTGTTTTTACTCGACTAGCCTGCGGGATGCATCCTCTCGCACGTGTTTTTGCTCGACTAGCCTGCGGGATGCATCCTCTCGCACGTGTTTTTGCTCGACTAGGCATGCGCATCCCAAAAAACCTGCGCATGCGCATCCCACAAAACCTGCGCATGCGCATCCCACAAAACATCGCACGTGTTTTTACTCGACTAGCCTGCGGGATGCATCCTCTCGCACGTGTTTTTGCTCGACTAGCCATGCGCATCCCAAAAAACCTGCGCATGCGCATCCCACAAAACCTGCGCATGCGCATCCCACAAAACCTCGCACGTGTTTTTACTCGACTAGAATGCGGGATGCATCCTTTCGCACGTGTTTTTACTCGACTAGCCTGCGAGATGCATCCTCTCGCACGTGTTTTTACTCGACTAGCCTGCGGGATGCATCCTCTCGCACGTGTTTTTACTCGACTAGCCTGCGGGATGCATCCTCTCGCACGAGTTTTTACTCGACTAGCCTGCAGGATGCATCCTCTCGCACGTGTTTTTACTCGACTAGCCTGCGGGATGCATCCTCTCGCACGTGTTTTTACTCGACTAGCCTGCGGGATGCATCCTCTCGCACGTGTTTTTACTCGACTAGCCTGCACGATGCATCCTCTCGCACGTGTTTTTACTCGACTAGCCTGCGGGATGCATCCTCTCGCACGTGTTTTTACTCGACTAGCCTGCGGGATGCATCCTCTCGCACGTGTTTTTGCTCGACTAGCCATGCGCATCCCATAAAACCTGCGCATGCGCATCCCACAAAACCTGCGCATGCGCATCCCACAAAACCTCGCACGTGTTTTTACTCGACTAGCCTGCGGGATGCATCCTCTCGCACGTGTTTTTACTCGACTAGCCTGCGGGATGCATCCTCTCGCACGTGTTTTTACTCGACTAGCCTGCAGGATGCATCCTCTCGCACGTGTTTTTACTCGACTAGCCTGCGGGATGCATCCTCTCGCACGTGTTTTTGCTCGACTAGCCTGCGGGATGCATCCTCTCGCACGTGTTTTTGCTCGACTAGGCATGCGCATCCCAAAAAACCTGCGCATGCGCATCCCAAAAAACCTGCGCATGCGCATCCCACAAAACCTGCGCATGCGCATCCCACAAAACCTGCGCATGCGCATCCCACAAAACCTCGCACGTGTTTTTACTCGACTAGCCTGCGGGATGCATCCTCTCGCACGTGTTTTTACTCGACTAGACTGCGGGTTGCATCCTCTCGCACGTGTTTCTACTCGACTAGCCTGCGGGATGCATCCTCTCGCACGTGTTTTTACTCGACTAGCCTGCGGGATGCATCGTCTCGCACGTGTTTTTACTCGACTAGCCTGCGGGATGCATCCTCTCGCACGTGTTTTTGCTCGACTAGCCTTGCGCATCCCAAAAAACCTGCGCATGCGCATCCCAAAAAATCTGCGCATGCGCATCCCACAAAACCTGCGCATGCGCATCCCACAAAACCTCGCACGTGTTTGTGCTCGACTAGCCTGCGGGATGCATCCTTTCGCACGTGTTTTTACTCGACTAGCCTGCGGGATGCATCGTCTCGCACGTGTTTTTACTCGACTAGCCTTGCGCATCCCAAAAAACCTGCGCATCCCACAAAACCTGCGCATGCGCACCCCACATAACCTCGCACGTGTTTGTGCTCGACTAGCCTGCGGGATGCATCCTCTCGCACGTGTTTTTACTCGACTAGCCTGCGGGATGCATCCTCTCGCACGTGTTTTTGCTCGACTAGCCATGCGCATCCCAAAAAACCTGCGCATGCGCATCCCAAAAAACCTGCGCATGCGCATCCCACAAAACCTGCGTATGCGCATCCCACAAAACCTCGCACGTGTTTTTACTCGACTAGCCTGCGGGATGCATCCTCTCGCACGTGTTTTTACTCGACTAGGCATGCGCATCCCAAAAAACCTGCGCATGCGCATCCCAAAAAACCTGCGCATGCGCATCCCACAAAACCTGCGCATGCGCATCCCAAAAAACCTGCGCATGCGCATCCCACAAAACCTGCGCATGCGCATCCCACAAAACCTCGCACGTGTTTGTGCTCGACTAGCCTGCGGGATGCATCCTTTCGCACGTGTTTTTACTCGACTAGCCTGCGGGATGCATCCTCTCGCACGTGTTTTTGCTCGACTTCCCTGCGGGATGCATCCTCTCGCACGTGTTTGTGCTCGACTAGCCTGCGGGATGCATCCTCTCGCACGTGTTTTTGCTCGACTAGCCTGCGGGATGCATCCTCTCGCACGTGTTTTTGCTCGACTAGCCTGCGGGATGCATCCTCTCGCACGTGTTTTTACTCGACTACCCTGCGGGATGCATCCTCTCGCACGTGTTTTTGCTCGACTAGCCATGCGCATACCAAAAAACCTGCGCATGCGCATCCCAAAAAACCTGCGCATGCGCATCCCACAAAACCTGCGTATGCGCATCCCACAAAACCTCGCACGTGTTTTTACTCGACTAGCCTGCGGGATGCATCCTCTCGCACGTGTTTTTACTCGACTAGCCTGCGGGATGCATCCTCTCGCACGTGTTTTTGCTCGACTAGCCATGCGCATCCCAAAAAACCTGCACATGCGCATCCCAAAAAACCTGCGCATGCGCATCCCACAAAAACTGCGCATGCGCATCCCACAAAACCTCGCACGTGTTTTTACTCGACTAGCCTGCGGGATGCATCCTCTCGCACGTGTTTTTACTCGACTAGCCTGCGGGATGCATCCTCTCGCACGTGTTTTTACTCGACTAGCCTGCGGGATGCATCGTCTCGCACGTGTTTTTACTCGACTAGCCTGCGGGATGCATCCTCTCGCACGTGTTTGTGCTCGACTAGCCTGCGGGATGCATCCTCTCGCACGTGTTTTTGCTCGACTAGGCATGCGCATCCCAGAAAACCTGCGCATCCCAAAAAATCTGCGCATGCGCATCCCACAAAACCTGCGCATGCGCATCCCACAAAACCTCGCACGTGTTTGTGCTCGACTAGACTGCGGGATGCATCCTTTCGCACGTGTTTTTACTCGACTAGCCTGCGGGATGCATCCTCTCGCACGTGTTTTTGCTCGACTAGCCATGCGCATCCCAAAAAACCTGCGCATGCGCATCCCACAAAACCTCGCACGTGTTTGTGCTCGACTAGCCTGCGGGATGCATCCTTTCGCACGTGTTTTTACTAAACTAGCCTGCGGGATGCATCGTCTCGCACGTGTTTTTACTCGACTAGCCTGCGGGATGCATCCTCTCGCACGTGTTTTTGCTCGACTAGCCTTGCGCATCCCAAAAAACCTGCGCATGCGCATCCCACAAAACCTGCGCATGCGCATCCCACATAACCTCGCACGTGTTTGTGCTCGACTAGCCTGCGGGATGCATCCTCTCGCACGTGTTTTTACTCGACTAGCCTGCGGGATGCATACTCTCGCACGTGTTTTTGCTCGACTAGCCATGCGCATCCCATAAAACCTGCGCATGCGCATCCCACAAAACCTGCGCATGCGCATCCCACAAAACCTCGCACGTGTTTTTACTCGACTAGCCTGCGGGATGCATCCTCTCGCACGTGTTTTTACTCGACTAGCCTGCGGGATGCATCCTCTCGCACGTGTTTTTACTCGACTAGCCTGCAGGATGCATCCTCTCGCACATGTTTTTACTCGACTAGCCTGCGGGATGCATCCTCTCGCACGTGTTTTTGCTCGACTAGCCTGCGGGATGCATCCTCTCGCACGTGTTTTTACTCGACTAGCCTGCGAGATGCATCCTCTCGCACGTGTTTTTACTCGACTAGCCTGCGGGATGCATCCTCTCGCACGTGTTTTTGCTCGACTAGCCTGCGGGATGCATCCTCTCGCACGTGTTTTTGCTCGACTAGGCATGCGCATCCCAAAAAACCTGCGCATGCGCATCCCAAAAAACCTGCGCATGCGCATCCCACAAAACCTGCGCATGCGCATCCCACAAAACATCGCACGTGTTTTTACTCGACTAGCCTGCGGGATGCATCCTCTCGCACGTGTTTTTGCTCGACTAGCCATGCGCATCCCAAAAAACCTGCGCATGCGCATCCCACAAAACCTGCGCATGCGCATCCCACAAAACCTCGAACGTGTTTTTACTCGACTAGCCTGCGGGATGCATCCTCTCGCACGTGTTTTTACTCGACTAGCCTGCGAGATGCATCCTCTCGCACGTGTTTTTACTCGACTAGCCTGCGGGATGCATCCTCTCGCACGTGTTTTTACTCGACTAGCCTGCGGGATGCATCCTCTCGCACGTGTTTTTACTCGACTAGCCTGCAGGATGCATCCTCTCGCACGTGTTTTTACTCGACTAGCCTGCGGGATGCATCCTCTCGCACGTGTTTTTACTCGACTAGCCTGCGGGATGCATCCTCTCGCACGTGTTTTTACTCGACTAGCCTGCAGGATGCATCCTCTCGCACGTGTTTTTACTCGACTAGCCTGCGGGATGCATCCTCTCGCACGTGTTTTTACTCGACTAGCCTGCGGGATGCATCCTCTCGCACGTGTTTTTGCTCGACTAGCCATGCGCATCCCATAAAACCTGCGCATGCGCATCCCACAAAACCTGCGCATGCGCATCCCACAAAACCTCGCACGTGTTTTTACTCGACTAGCCTGCGGGATGCATCCTCTCGCACGTGTTTTTACTCGACTAGCCTGCGGGATGCATCCTCTCGCACGTGTTTTTACTCGACTAGCCTGCAGGATGCATCCTCTCGCACGTGTTTTTACTCGACTAGCCTGCGGGATGCATCCTCTCGCACGTGTTTTTGCTCGACTAGCCTGCGGGATGCATCCTCTCGCACGTGTTTTTGCTCGACTAGGCATGCGCATCCCAAAAAACCTGCGAATGCGCATCCCAAAAAACCTGCGCATGCGCATCCCACAAAACCTGCGCATGCGCATCCCACAAAACCTGCGCATGCGCATCCCACAAAACCTCGCACGTGTTTTTACTCGACTAGCCTGCGGGATGCATCCTCTCGCACGTGTTTTTACTCGACTAGCCTGCGGGTTGCATCCTCTCGCACGTGTTTCTACTCGACTAGCCTGCGGGATGCATCCTCTCGCACGTGTTTTTACTCGACTAGCCTGCGGGATGCATCCTCTCGCACGTGTTTTTGCTCGACTAGCCTTGCGCATCCCAAAAAACCTGCGCATGCGCATCCCAAAAAATCTGCGCATGCGCATCCCACAAAACCTGCGCATGCGCATCCCACAAAACCTCGCACGTGTTTGTGCTCGACTAGCCTGCGGGATGCATCCTTTCGCACGTGTATTTACTCGACTAGCCTGCGGGATGCATCGTCTCGCACGTGTTTTTACTCGACTAGCCTTGCGCATCCCAAAAAACCTGCGCATCCCACAAAACCTGCGCATGCGCATCCCACATAACCTCGCACGTGTTTGTGCTCGACTAGCCTGCGGGATGCATCCTCTCGCACGTGTTTTTACTCGACTAGCCTGCGGGATGCATCCTCTCGCACGTGTTTTTGCTCGACTAGCCATGCGCATCCCAAAAAACCTGCGCATGCGCATCCCACAAAAACTGCGCATGCGCATCCCACAAAACCTCGCACGTGTTTTTACTCGACTAGCCTGCGGGATGCATCCTCTCGCACGTGTTTTTACTCGACTAGCCTGCGGGATGCATCCTCTCGCACGTGTTTTTACTCGACTAGCCTGCGGGATGCATCGTCTCGCACGTGTTTTTACTCGACTAGCCTGCGGGATGCATCCTCTCGCACGTGTTTGTGCTCGACTAGCCTGCGGGATGCATACTCTCGCACGTGTTTTTGCTCGACTAGGCATGCGCATCCCAGAAAACCTGCGCATCCCAAAAAATCTGCGCATGCGCATCCCACAAAACCTGCGCATACGCATCCCACAAAACCTCGCACGTGTTTGTGCTCGACTAGACTGCGGGATGCATCCTTTCGCACGTGTTTTTACTCGACTAGCCTGCGGGATGCATCCTCTCGCACGTGTTTTTGCTCGACTAGCCATGCGCATCCCAAAAAACCTGCGCATACGCATCCCAAAAAATCTGTGCATGCGCATCCCACAAAACCTGCGCATGCGCATCCCACAAAACCTCGCACGTGTTTGTGCTCGACTAGCCTGCGGGATGCATCCTTTCGCACGTGTTTTTACTCGACTAGCCTGCGGGATGCATCCTCTCGCACGTGTTTTTACTCGACTAGCCTGCGGGATGCATCGTCTCGCACGTGTTTTTACTCGACTAGCCTGCGGGATGCATCCTCTCGCACGTGTTTTTACTCGACTAGCCTGCGGGATGCATCGTCTCGCACGTGTTTTTACTCGACTAGCCTGCGGGATGCATCCTCTCGCACGTGTTTGTGCTCGACTAGCCTGCGGGATGCATACTCTCGCACGTGTTTTTGCTCGACTAGGCATGCGCATCCCAGAAAACCTGCGCATCCCAAAAAATCTGCGCATGCGCATCCCACAAAACCTGCGCATGCGCATCCCACAAAACCTCGCACGTGTTTGTGCTCGACTAGACTGCGGGATGCATCCTTTCGCACGTGTTTTTACTCGACTAGCCTGCGGGATGCATCCTCTCGCACGTGTTTTTGCTCGACTAGCCATGCGCATCCCAAAAAACCTGCGCATGCGCATCCCAAAAAATCTGCGCATGCGCATCCCACAAAACCTGCGCATGCGCATCCCACAAAACCTCGCACGTGTTTGTGCTCGACTAGCCTGCGGGATGCATCCTTTCGCACGTGTTTTTACTCGACTAGCCTGCGGGATGCATCGTCTCGCACGTGTTTTTACTCGACTAGCCTGCGGGATGCATCCTCTCGCACGTGTTTTTGCTCGACTAGCCTTGCGCATCCCAAAAAACCTGCGCATGCGCATCCCACAAAACCTCGCACGTGTTTGTGCTCGACTAGCCTGCGGGATGCATCCTTTCGCACGTGTTTTTGCTCGACTTCCCTGCGGGATGCATCCTCTCGCACGTGTTTGTGCTCGACTAGCCTGCGGGATGCATCCTCTCGCACGTGTTTTTGCTCGACTAGCCTGCGGGATGCATCCTCTCGCACGTGTTTTTGCTCGACTAGCCTGCGGGATGCATCCTCTCGCACGTGTTTTTACTCGACTACCCTGCGGGATGCATCCTCTCGCACGTGTTTTTGCTCGACTAGCCATGCGCATCCCAAAAAACCTGCGCATGCGCATTACAAAAAACCTGCGCATGCGCATCCCACAAAACCTGCGTATGCGCATCCCACAAAACCTCGCACGTGTTTTTACTCGACTAGCCTGCGGGATGCATCCTCTCGCACGTGTTTTTACTCGACTAGCCTGCGGGATGCATCCTCTCGCACGTGTTTTTGCTCGACTAGCCATGCGCATCCCAAAAAACCTGCACATGCGCATCCCAAAAAACCTGCGCATGCGCATCCCACAAAACCTGCGCATGCGCATCCCACAAAACCTCGCACGTGTTTTTACTCGACTAGCCTGCGGGATGCATCCTCTCGCACGTGTTTTTGCTCGGCTAGCCTGCGGGATGCATCCTCTCGCACGTGTTTTTACTCGACTAGCCTGCGGGATGCATCGTCTCGCACGTGTTTTTACTCGACTAGCCTGCGGGATGCATCCTCTCGCACGTGTTTGTGCTCGACTAGCCTGCGGGATGCATACTCTCGCACGTGTTTTTGCTCGACTAGGCATGCGCATCCCAGAAAACCTGCGCATCCCAAAAAATCTGCGCATGCGCATCCCACAAAACCTGCGCATACGCATCCCACAAAACCTCGCACGTGTTTGTGCTCGACTAGACTGCGGGATGCATCCTTTCGCACGTGTTTTTACTCGACTAGCCTGCGGGATGCATCCTCTCGCACGTGTTTTTACTCGACTAGCCATGCGCATCCCAAAAAACCTGCGCATGCGCATCCCAAAAAATCTGCGCATGCGCATCCCACAAAACCTGCGCATGCGCATCCCACAAAACCTCGCACGTGTTTGTGCTCGACTAGCCTGCGGGATGCATCCTTTCGCACGTGTTTTTACTCGACTAGCCTGCGGGATGCATCGTCTCGCACGTGTTTTTACTCGACTAGCCTGCGGGATGCATCCTCTCGCACGTGTTTTTGCTCGACTAGCCTTGCGCATCCCAAAAAACCTGCGCATGCGCATCCCACAAAACCTCGCACGTGTTTGTGCTCGACTAGCCTGCGGGATGCATCCTTTCGCACGTGTTTTTACTCGACTAGCCTGCGGGATGCATCCTCTCGCACGTGTTTTTGCTCGACTTCCCTGCGGGATGCATCCTCTCGCACGTGTTTGTGCTCGACTAGCCTGCGGGATGCATCCTCTCGCACGTGTTTTTGCTCGACTAGCCTGCGGGATGCATCCTCTCGCACGTGTTTTTGCTCGACTAGCCTGCGGGATGCATCCTCTCGCACGTGTTTTTACTCGACTACCCTGCGGGATGCATCCTCTCGCACGTGTTTTTGCTCGACTAGCCATGCGCATCCCAAAAAACCTGCGCATGCGCATTACAAAAAACCTGCGCATGCGCATCCCACAAAACCTGCGTATGCGCATCCCACAAAACCTCGCACGTGTTTTTACTCGACTAGCCTGCGGGATGCATCCTCTCGCACGTGTTTTTACTCGACTAGCCTGCGGGATGCATCCTCTCGCACGTGTTTTTGCTCGACTAGCCATGCGCATCCCAAAAAACCTGCACATGCGCATCCCAAAAAACCTGCGCATGCGCATCCCACAAAACCTGCGCATGCGCATCCCACAAAACCTCGCACGTGTTTTTACTCGACTAGCCTGCGGGATGCATCCTCTCGCACGTGTTTTTGCTCGGCTAGCCTGCGGGATGCATCCTCTCGCACGTGTTTTTACTCGACTAGCCTGCGGGATGCATCGTCTCGCACGTGTTTTTACTCGACTAGCCTGCGGGATGCATCCTCTCGCACGTGTTTGTGCTCGACTAGCCTGCGGGATGCATACTCTCGCACGTGTTTTTGCTCGACTAGGCATGCGCATCCCAGAAAACCTGCGCATCCCAAAAAATCTGCGCATGCGCATCCCACAAAACCTGCGCATACGCATCCCACAAAACCTCGCACGTGTTTGTGCTCGACTAGACTGCGGGATGCATCCTTTCGCACGTGTTTTTACTCGACTAGCCTGCGGGATGCATCGTCTCGCACGTGTTTTTACTCGACTAGCCTGCGGGATGCATCCTCTCGCACGTGTTTTTGCTCGACTAGCCTTGCGCATCCCAAAAAACCTGCGCATGCGCATCCCAAAAAATCTGCGCATGCGCATCCCACAAAACCTGCGCATGCGCATCCCACAAAACCTCGCACGTGTTTGTGCTCGACTAGCCTGCGGGATGCATCCTTTCGCACGTGTTTTTACTCGACTAGCCTGCGGGATGCATCCTCTCGCACGTGTTTTTGCTCTACTTCCCTGCGGGATGCATCCTCTCGCACGTGTTTGTGCTCGACTAGCCTGCGGGATGCATCCTCTCGCACGTGTTTTTGCTCGACTAGCCTGCGGGATGCATCCTCTCGCACGTGTTTTTACTCGACTAGCCTGCGGGATGCATCCTCTCGCACGTGTTTTTGCTCGACTAGCCATGCGCATCCCAAAAAACCTGCACATGCGCATCCCAAAAAACCTGCGCATGCGCATCCCACAAAACCTGCGCATGCGCATCCCACAAAACCTCGCACGTGTTTTTACTCGACTAGCCTGCGGGATGCATCCTCTCGCACGTGTTTTTGCTCGGCTAGCCTGCGGGATGCATCCTCTCGCACGTGTTTTTGCTCGACTAGCCATGCGGATCCCAAAAAACCTGCGCATGCGCATCCCACAAAAACTGCGCATGCGCATCCCACAAAACCTCGCACGTGTTTTTACTCGACTAGCCTGCGGGATGCATCCTCTCGCACGTGTTTTTACTCGACTAGCCTGCGGGATGCATCCTCTCGCACGTGTTTTTACTCGACTAGCCTGCGGGATGCATCGTCTCGCACGTGTTTTTACTCGACTAGCCTGCGGGATGCATCCTCTCGCACGTGTTTGTGCTCGACTAGCCTGCGGGATGCATACTCTCGCACGTGTTTTTGCTCGACTAGGCATGCGCATCCCAAAAAATCTGCGCATGCGCATCCCACAAAACCTGCGCATGCGCATCCCACAAAACCTCGCACGTGTTTGTGCTCGACTAGACTGCGGGATGCATCCTTTCGCACGTGTTTTTACTCGACTAGCCTGCGGGATGCATCCTCTCGCACGTGTTTTTGCTCGACTAGCCATGCGCATCCCAAAAAACCTGCGCATGCGCATCCCAAAAAATCTGCGCATGCGCATCCCACAAAACCTGCGCATGCGCATCCCACAAAACCTCGCACGTGTTTGTGCTCGACTAGCCTGCGGGATGCATCCTTTCGCACGTGTTTTTACTCGACTAGCCTGCGGGATGCATCCTCTCGCACGTGTTTTTACTCGACTAGCCTGCGGGATGCATCGTCTCGCACGTGTTTTTACTCGACTAGCCTGCGGGATGCATCCTCTCGCACGTGTTTTTACTCGACTAGCCTGCGGGATGCATCGTCTCGCACGTGTTTTTACTCGACTAGCCTGCGGGATGCATCCTCTCGCACGTGTTTGTGCTCGACTAGCCTGCGGGATGCATACTCTCGCACGTGTTTTTGCTCGACTAGGCATGCGCATCCCAGAAAACCTGCGCATCCCAAAAAATCTGCGCATGCGCATCCCACAAAACCTGCGCATGCGCATCCCACAAAACCTCGCACGTGTTTGTGCTCGACTAGACTGCGGGATGCATCCTTTCGCACGTGTTTTTACTCGACTAGCCTGCGGGATGCATCCTCTCGCACGTGTTTTTGCTCGACTAGCCATGCGCATCCCAAAAAACCTGCGCATGCGCATCCCAAAAAATCTGCGCATGCGCATCCCACAAAACCTGCGCATGCGCATCCCACAAAACCTCGCACGTGTTTGTGCTCGACTAGCCTGCGGGATGCATCCTTTCGCACGTGTTTTTACTCGACTAGCCTGCGGGATGCATCGTCTCGCACGTGTTTTTACTCGACTAGCCTGCGGGATGCATCCTCTCGCACGTGTTTTTGCTCGACTAGCCTTGCGCATCCCAAAAAACCTGCGCATGCGCATCCCACAAAACCTCGCACGTGTTTGTGCTCGACTAGCCTGCGGGATGCATCCTTTCGCACGTGTTTTTACTCGACTAGCCTGCGGGATGCATCCTCTCGCACGTGTTTTTGCTCGACTAGCCTGCGGGATGCATCCTCTCGCACGTGTTTTTACTCGACTACCCTGCGGGATGCATCCTCTCGCACGTGTTTTTGCTCGACTAGCCATGCGCATCCCAAAAAACCTGCGCATGCGCATTACAAAAAACCTGCGCATGCGCATCCCACAAAACCTGCGTATGCGCATCCCACAAAACCTCGCACGTGTTTTTGCTCGACTAGCCTGCGGGATGCATCCTCTCGCACGTGTTTTTGCTCGACTAGCCTGCGGGATGCATCCTCTCGCACGTGTTTTTACTCGACTACCCTGCGGGATGCATCCTCTCGCACGTGTTTTTGCTCGACTAGCCATGCGCATCCCAAAAAACCTGCGCATGCGCATTACAAAAAACCTGCGCATGCGCATCCCACAAAACCTGCGTATGCGCATCCCACAAAACCTCGCACGTGTTTTTACTCGACTAGCCTGCGGGATGCATCGTCTCGCACGTGTTTTTACTCGACTAGCCTGCGGGATGCATCCTCTCGCACGTGTTTGTGCTCGACTAGCCTGCGGGATGCATACTCTCGCACGTGTTTTTGCTCGACTAGGCATGCGCATCCCAGAAAACCTGCGCATCCCAAAAAATCTGCGCATGCGCATCCCACAAAACCTGCGCATACGCATCCCACAAAACCTCGCACGTGTTTGTGCTCGACTAGACTGCGGGATGCATCCTTTCGCACGTGTTTTTACTCGACTAGCCTGCGGGATGCATCCTCTCGCACGTGTTTTTACTCGACTAGCCTGCGGGATGCATCCTCGCGCACGTGTTTTTGCTCGACTAGCCATGCGCATCCCAAAAAACCTGCACATGCGCATCCCAAAAAACCTGCGCATGCGCATCCCACAAAACCTGCGCATGCGCATCCCACAAAACCTCGCACGTGTTTTTACTCGACTAGCCTGCGGGATGCATCCTCTCGCACGTGTTTTTGCTCGGCTAGCCTGCGGGATGCATCCTCTCGCACGTGTTTTTGCTCGACTAGCCATGCGCATCCCAAAAAACCTGCGCATGCGCATCCCACAAAAACTGCGCATGCGCATCCCACAAAACCTCGCACGTGTTTTTACTCGACTAGCCTGCGGGATGCATCCTCTCGCACGTGTTTTTACTCGACTAGCCTGCGGGATGCATCCTCTCGCACGTGTTTGTGCTCGACTAGCCTGCGGGATGCATACTCTCGCACGTGTTTTTGCTCGACTAGGCATGCGCATCCCAGAAAACCTGCGCATCCCAAAAAATCTGCGCATGCGCATCCCACAAAACCTGCGCATACGCATCCCACAAAACCTCGCACGTGTTTGTGCTCGACTAGACTGCGGGATGCATCCTTTCGCACGTGTTTTTACTCGACTAGCCTGCGGGATGCATCCTCTCGCACGTGTTTTTGCTCGACTAGCCATGCGCATCCCAAAAAACCTGCGCATGCGCATCCCAAAAAATCTGCGCATGCGCATCCCACAAAACCTGCGCATGCGCATCCCACAAAACCTCGCACGTGTTTGTGTTCGACTAGCCTGCGGGATGCATCCTTTCGCACGTGTTTTTACTCGACTAGCCTGCGGGACGCATCGTCTCGCACGTGTTTTTACTCGACTAGCCTGCGGGATGCATCCTCTCGCACGTGTTTTTGCTCGACTAGCCTTGCGCATCCCAAAAAACCTGCGCATGCGCATCCCAAAAAATCTGCGCATGCGCATCCCACAAAAACTGCGCATGCGCATCCCACAAAACCTCGCACGTGTTTGTGCTCGACTAGCCTGCGGGATGCATCCTTTCGCACGTGTTTTTACTCGACTAGCCTGCGGGATGCATCCTCTCGCACGTGTTTTTGCTCTACTTCCCTGCGGGATGCATCCTCTCGCACGTGTTTGTGCTCGACTAGCCTGCGGGATGCATCCTCTCGCACGTGTTTTTGCTCGACTAGCCTGCGGGATGCATCCTCTCGCACGTGTTTGTGCTCGACTAGCCTGCGGGATGCATCCTCTCGCACGTGTTTTTGCTCGACTAGCCTGCGGGATGCATCCTCTCGCACGTGTTTTTGCTCGACTAGCCTGCGGGATGCATCCTCTCGCACGTGTTTTTACTCGACTACCCTGCGGGATGCATCCTCTCGCACGTGTTTTTGCTCGACTAGCCATGCGCATCCCAAAAAACCTGCGCATGCACATCCCAAAAAACCTGCGCATGCGCATCCCACAAAACCTGCGTATGCGCATCCCACAAAACCTCGCACGTGTTTTTACTCGACTAGCCTGCGGGATGCATCCTCTCGCACGTGTTTTTACTCGACTAGCCTGCGGGATGCATCCTCTCGCACGTGTTTTTGCTCGACTAGCCATGCGCATCCCAAAAAACCTGAACATGCGCATCCCAAAAAACCTGCGCATGCGCATCCCACAAAACCTGCGCATGCGCATCCCACAAAACCTCGCACGTGTTTTTACTCGACTAGCCTGCGGGATGCATCCTCTCGCACGTGTTTTTGCTCGGCTAGCCTGCGGGATGCATCCTCTCGCACGTGTTTTTGCTCGACTAGCCATGCGGATCCCAAAAAACCTGCGCATGCGCATCCCACAAAAACTGCGCATGCGCATCCCACAAAACCTCGCACGTGTTTTTACTCGACTAGCCTGCGGGATGCATCCTCTCGCACGTGTTTTTACTCGACTAGCCTGCGGGGTGCATCCTCTCGCACGTGTTTTTACTCGACTAGCCTGCGGGATGCATCGTCTCGCACGTGTTTTTACTCGACTAGCCTGCGGGATGCATCCTCTCGCACGTGTTTGTGCTCGACTAGCCTGCGGGATGCATACTCTCGCACGTGTTTTTGCTCGACTAGGCATGCGCATCCCAGAAAACCTGCGCATCCCGAAAAATCTGCGCATGCGCATCCCACAAAACCTGCGCATGCGCATCCCACAAAACCTCGCACGTGTTTGTGCTCGACTAGACTGCGGGATGCATCCTTTCGCACGTGTTTTTACTCGACTAGCCTGCGGGATGCATCCTCTCGCACGTGTTTTTGCTCGACTAGCCATGCGCATCCCAAAAAACCTGCGCATGCGCATCCCAAAAAATCTGCGCATGCGCATCCCACAAAACCTGCGCATGCGCATCCCACAAAACCTCGCACGTGTTTGTGCTCGACTAGCCTGCGGGATGCATCCTTTCGCACGTGTTTTTACTCGACTAGCCTGCGGGATGCATCGTCTCGCACGTGTTTTTACTCGACTAGCCTGCGGGATGCATCCTCTCGCACGTGTTTTTGCTCGACTAGCCTTGCGCATCCCAAAAAACCTGCGCATGCGCATCCCACAAAACCTCGCACGTGTTTGTGCTCGACTAGCCTGCGGGATGCATCCTTTCGCACGTGTTTTTACTCGACTAGCCTGCGGGATGCATCCTCTCGCACGTGTTTTTACTCGACTAGCCTGCGGGATGCATCGTCTCGCACGTGTTTTTACTCGACTAGCCTGCGGGATGCATCCTCTCGCACGTGTTTTTGCTCGACTAGCCTTGCGCATCCCAAAAAACCTGCGCATGCGCATCCCACAAAACCTCGCACGTGTTTGTGCTCGACTAGCCGGCGGGATGCATCCTTTCGCACGTGTTTTTACTCGACTAGCCTGCGGGATGCATCCTCTCGCACGTGTTTTTGCTCGACTATCCTTGCGCATCCCAAAAAACCTGCGCATGCGCATCCCACAAAACCTCGCACGTGTTTGTGCTCGACTAGCCTGCGGGATGCATCCTTTCGCACGTGTTTTTACTCGACTAGCCTGCGGGATGCATCCTCTCGCACGTGTTTTTGCTCGACTTCCCTGCGGGATGCATCCTCTCGCACGTGTTTGTGCTCGACTAGCCTGCGGGATGCATCCTCTCGCACGTGTTTTTGCTCGACTAGCCTGCGGGATGCATCCTCTCGCACGTGTTTTTGCTCGACTAGCCTGCGGGATGCATCCTCTCGCACGTGTTTTTGCTCGACTAGCCATGCGCATCCCAAAAAACCTGCGCATGCGCATCCCAAAAAACCTGCGCATGCGCATCCCACAAAACCTCGCACGTGTTTGTGCTCGACTAGCCTGCGGGATGCATCCTTTCGCACGTGTTTTTACTCGACTAGCCTGCGGGATGCATCGTCTCGCACGTGTTTTTACTCGACTAGCCTGCGGGATGCATCCTCTCGCACGTGTTTTTGCTCGACTAGCCTTGCGCATCCCAAAAAACCTGCGCATGCGCATCCCACAAAACCTCGCACGTGTTTGTGCTCGACTAGCCTGCGGGATGCATCCTTTCGCACGTGTTTTTACTCGACTAGCCTGCGGGATGCATCCTCTCGCACGTGTTTTTGCTCGACTTCCCTGCGGGATGCATCCTCTCGCACGTGTTTGTGCTCGACTAGCCTGCGGGATGCATCCTCTCGCACGTGTTTTTGCTCGACTAGCCTGCGGGATGCATCCTCTCGCACGTGTTTTTGCTCGACTAGCCTGCGGGATGCATCCTCTCGCACGTGTTTTTACTCGACTACCCTGCGGGATGCATCCTCTCGCACGTGTTTTTGCTCGACTAGCCATGCGCATCCCAAAAAACCTGCGCATGCGCATTACAAAAAACCTGCGCATGCGCATCCCACAAAAACTGCGCATGCGCATCCCACAAAACCTCGCACGTGTTTTTACTCGACTAGCCTGCGGGATGCATCCTCTCGCACGTGTTTTTACTCGACTAGCCTGCGGGATGCATCCTCTCGCACGTGTTTTTACTCGACTAGCCTGCGGGATGCATCGTCTCGCACGTGTTTTTACTCGACTAGCCTGCGGGATGCATCCTCTCGCACGTGTTTGTGCTCGACTAGCCTGCGGGATGCATACTCTCGCACGTGTTTTTGCTCGACTAGGCATGCGCATCCCAGAAAACCTGCGCATCCCAAAAAATCTGCGCATGCGCATCCCACAAAACCTGCGCATACGCATCCCACAAAACCTCGCACGTGTTTGTGCTCGACTAGACTGCGGGATGCATCCTTTCGCACGTGTTTTTACTCGACTAGCCTGCGGGATGCATCCTCTCGCACGTGTTTTTGCTCGACTAGCCATGCGCATCCCAAAAAACCTGCGCATGCGCATCCCAAAAAATCTGCGCATGCGCATCCCACAAAACCTGCGCATGCGCATCCCACAAAACCTCGCACGTGTTTGTGTTCGACTAGCCTGCGGGATGCATCCTTTCGCACGTGTTTTTACTCGACTAGCCTGCGGGATGCATCGTCTCGCACGTGTTTTTACTCGACTAGCCTGCGGGATGCATCCTCTCGCACGTGTTTTTACTCGACTAGCCTGCGGGATGCATCCTCTCGCACGTGTTTTTGCTCGACTAGCCTGCGGGATGCATCCTCTCGCACGTGTTTTTGCTCGACTAGCCTGCGGGATGCATCCTCTCGCACGTGTTTGTGCTCGACTAGCCTGCGGGATGCATCCTCTCGCACGTGTTTTTGCTCGACTAGCCTGCGGGATGCATCCTCTCGCACGTGTTTTTGCTCGACTAGCCTGCGGGATGCATCCTCTCGCACGTGTTTTTACTCGACTACCCTGCGGGATGCATCCTCTCGCACGTGTTTTTGCTCGACTAGCCATGCGCATCCCAAAAAACCTGCGCATGCGCATCCCAAAAAACCTGCGCATGCGCATCCCACAAAACCTGCGTATGCGCATCCCACAAAACCTCGCACGTGTTTTTACTCGACTAGCCTGCGGGATGCATCCTCTCGCACGTGTTTTTACTCGACTAGCCTGCGGGATGCATCCTCTCGCACGTGTTTTTGCTCGACTAGCCTTGCGCATCCCAAAAAACCTGCGCATGCGCATCCCACAAAACCTCGCACGTGTTTGTGCTCGACTAGCCTGCGGGATGCATCCTTTCGCACGTGTTTTTACTCGACTAGCCTGCGGGATGCATCGTCTCGCACGTGTTTTTACTCGACTAGCCTGCGGGATGCATCCTCTCGCACGTGTTTTTGCTCGACTAGCCTTGCGCATCCCAAAAAACCTGCGCATGCGCATCCCACAAAACCTCGCACGTGTTTGTGCTCGACTAGCCTGCGGGATGCATCCTTTCGCACGTGTTTTTACTCGACTAGCCTGCGGGATGCATCCTCTCGCACGTGTTTTTACTCGACTAGCCTGCGGGATGCATCGTCTCGCACGTGTTTTTACTCGACTAGCCTGCGGGATGCATCCTCTCGCACGTGTTTTTGCTCGACTAGCCTTGCGCATCCCAAAAAACCTGCGCATGCGCATCCCACAAAACCTCGCACGTGTTTGTGCTCGACTAGCCTGCGGGATGCATCCTTTCGCACGTGTTTTTACTCGACTAGCCTGCGGGATGCATCCTCTCGCACGTGTTTTTGCTCGACTAGCCTTGCGCATCCCAAAAAACCTGCGCATGCGCATCCCACAAAACCTCGCACGTGTTTGTGCTCGACTAGCCTGCGGGATGCATCCTTTCGCACGTGTTTTTACTCGACTAGCCTGCGGGATGCATCCTCTCGCACGTGTTTTTGCTCGACTTCCCTGCGGGATGCATCCTCTCGCACGTGTTTGTGCTCGACTAGCCTGCGGGATGCATCCTCTCGCACGTGTTTTTGCTCGACTAGCCTGCGGGATGCATCCTCTCGCACGTGTTTTTGCTCGACTAGCCTGCGGGATGCATCCTCTCGCACGTGTTTTTACTCGACTACCCTGCGGGATGCATCCTCTCGCACGTGTTTTTACTCGACTAGCCTGCGGGATGCATCCTCTCGCACGTGTTTTTACTCGACTAGCCTGCGGGATGCATCGTCTCGCATGTGTTTTTACTCGACTAGCCTGCGGGATGCATCCTCTCGCACGTGTTTGTGCTCGACTAGCCTGCGGGATGCATACTCTCGCACGTGTTTTTGCTCGACTAGGCATGCGCATCCCAGAAAACCTGCGCATCCCAAAAAATCTGCGCATGCGCATCCCACAAAACCTGCGCATGCGCATCCCACAAAACCTCGCACGTGTTTGTGCTCGACTAGACTGCGGGATGCATCCTTTCGCACGTGTTTTTACTCGACTAGCCTGCGGGATGCATCCTCTCGCACGTGTTTTTGCTCGACTAGCCATGCGCATCCCAAAAAATCTGCGCATGCGCATCCCACAAAACCTGCGCATGCGCATCCCACAAAACCTCGCACGTGTTTGTGTTCGACTAGCCTGCGGGATGCATCCTTTCGCACGTGTTTTTACTCGACTAGCCTGCGGGATGCATCGTCTCGCACGTGTTTTTACTCGACTAGCCTGCGGGATGCATCCTCTCGCACGTGTTTTTACTCGACTAGCCTGCGGGATGCATCCTCTCGCACGTGTTTTTGCTCGACTAGCCTGCGGGATGCATCCTCTCGCACGTGTTTTTGCTCGACTAGCCTGCGGGATGCATCCTCTCGCACGTGTTTGTGCTCGACTAGCCTGCGGGATGCATCCTCTCGCACGTGTTTTTGCTCGACTAGCCTGCGGGATGCATCCTCTCGCACGTGTTTTTGCTCGACTAGCCTGCGGGATGCATCCTCTCGCACGTGTTTTTACTCGACTACCCTGCGGGATGCATCCTCTCGCACGTGTTTTTGCTCGACTAGCCATGCGCATCCCAAAAAACCTGCGCATGCGCATCCCAAAAAACCTGCGCATGCGCATCCCACAAAACCTGCGTATGCGCAACCCACAAAACCTCGCACGTGTTTTTACTCGACTAGCCTGCGGGATGCATCCTCTCGCACGTGTTTTTACTCGACTAGCCTGCGGGATGCATCCTCTCGCACGTGTTTTTGCTCGACTAGCCTTGCGCATCCCAAAAAACCTGCGCATGCGCATCCCACAAAACCTCGCACGTGTTTGTGCTCGACTAGCCTGCGGGATGCATCCTTTCGCACGTGTTTTTACTCGACTAGCCTGCGGGATGCATCGTCTCGCACGTGTTTTTACTCGACTAGCCTGCGGGATGCATCCTCTCGCACGTGTTTTTGCTCGACTAGCCTTGCGCATCCCAAAAAACCTGCGCATGCGCATCCCACAAAACCTCGCACGTGTTTGTGCTCGACTAGCCTGCGGGATGCATCCTTTCGCACGTGTTTTTACTCGACTAGCCTGCGGGATGCATCCTCTCGCACGTGTTTTTACTCGACTAGCCTGCGGGATGCATCGTCTCGCACGTGTTTTTACTCGACTAGCCTGCGGGATGCATCCTCTCGCACGTGTTTTTGCTCGACTAGCCTTGCGCATCCCAAAAAACCTGCGCATGCGCATCCCACAAAACCTCGCACGTGTTTGTGCTCGACTAGCCTGCGGGATGCATCCTTTCGCACGTGTTTTTACTCGACTAGCCTGCGGGATGCATCCTCTCGCACGTGTTTTTGCTCGACTAGCCTTGCGCATCCCAAAAAACCTGCGCATGCGCATCCCACAAAACCTCGCACGTGTTTGTGCTCGACTAGCCTGCGGGATGCATCCTTTCGCACGTGTTTTTACTCGACTAGCCTGCGGGATGCATCCTCTCGCACGTGTTTTTGCTCGACTTCCCTGCGGGATGCATCCTCTCGCACGTGTTTGTGCTCGACTAGCCTGCGGGATGCATCCTCTCGCACGTGTTTTTGCTCGACTAGCCTGCGGGATGCATCCTCTCGCACGTGTTTTTGCTCGACTAGCCTGCGGGATGCATCCTCTCGCACGTGTTTTTACTCGACTACCCTGCGGGATGCATCCTCTCGCACGTGTTTTTACTCGACTAGCCTGCGGGATGCATCCTCTCGCACGTGTTTTTACTCGACTAGCCTGCGGGATGCATCGTCTCGCACGTGTTTTTACTCGACTAGCCTGCGGGATGCATCGTCTCGCATGTGTTTTTACTCGACTAGCCTGCGGGATGCATCCTCTCGCACGTGTTTGTGCTCGACTAGCCTGCGGGATGCATACTCTCGCACGTGTTTTTGCTCGACTAGGCATGCGCATCCCAGAAAACCTGCGCATCCCAAACAATCTGCGCATGCGCATCCCACAAAACCTGCGCATGCGCATCCCACAAAACCTCGCACGTGTTTGTGCTCGACTAGACTGCGGGATGCATCCTTTCGCACGTGTTTTTACTCGACTAGCCTGCGGGATGCATCCTCTCGCACGTGTTTTTGCTCGACTAGCCATGCGCATCCCAAAAAATCTGCGCATGCGCATCCCACAAAACCTGCGCATGCGCATCCCACAAAACCTCGCACGTGTTTGTGTTCGACTAGCCTGCGGGATGCATCCTTTCGCACGTGTTTTTACTCGACTAGCCTGCGGGATGCATCGTCTCGCACGTGTTTTTACTCGACTAGCCTGCGGGATGCATCCTCTCGCACGTGTTTTTACTCGACTAGCCTGCGGGATGCATCCTCTCGCACGTGTTTTTGCTCGACTAGCCTGCGGGATGCATCCTCTCGCACGTGTTTTTGCTCGACTAGCCTGCGGGATGCATCCTCTCGCACGTGTTTGTGCTCGACTAGCCTGCGGGATGCATCCTCTCGCACGTGTTTTTGCTCGACTAGCCTGCGGGATGCATCCTCTCGCACGTGTTTTTGCTCGACTAGCCTGCGGGATGCATCCTCTCGCACGTGTTTTTACTCGACTACCCTGCGGGATGCATCCTCTCGCACGTGTTTTTGCTCGACTAGCCATGCGCATCCCAAAAAACCTGCGCATGCGCATCCCAAAAAACCTGCGCATGCGCATCCCACAAAACCTGCGTATGCGCAACCCACAAAACCTCGCACGTGTTTTTACTCGACTAGCCTGCGGGATGCATCCTCTCGCACGTGTTTTTACTCGACTAGCCTGCGGGATGCATCCTCTCGCACGTGTTTTTGCTCGACTAGCCTTGCGCATCCCAAAAAACCTGCGCATGCGCATCCCACAAAACCTCGCACGTGTTTGTGCTCGACTAGCCTGCGGGATGCATCCTTTCGCACGTGTTTTTACTCGACTAGCCTGCGGGATGCATCGTCTCGCACGTGTTTTTACTCGACTAGCCTGCGGGATGCATCCTCTCGCACGTGTTTTTGCTCGACTAGCCTTGCGCATCCCAAAAAACCTGCGCATGCGCATCCCACAAAACCTCGCACGTGTTTGTGCTCGACTAGCCTGCGGGATGCATCCTTTCGCACGTGTTTTTACTCGACTAGCCTGCGGGATGCATCCTCTCGCACGTGTTTTTACTCGACTAGCCTGCGGGATGCATCGTCTCGCACGTGTTTTTACTCGACTAGCCTGCGGGATGCATCCTCTCGCACGTGTTTTTGCTCGACTAGCCTTGCGCATCCCAAAAAACCTGCGCATGCGCATCCCACAAAACCTCGCACGTGTTTGTGCTCGACTAGCCTGCGGGATGCATCCTTTCGCACGTGTTTTTACTCGACTAGCCTGCGGGATGCATCCTCTCGCACGTGTTTTTGCTCGACTAGCCTTGCGCATCCCAAAAAACCTGCGCATGCGCATCCCACAAAACCTCGCACGTGTTTGTGCTCGACTAGCCTGCGGGATGCATCCTTTCGCACGTGTTTTTACTCGACTAGCCTGCGGGATGCATCCTCTCGCACGTGTTTTTGCTCGACTTCCCTGCGGGATGCATCCTCTCGCACGTGTTTGTGCTCGACTAGCCTGCGGGATGCATCCTCTCGCACGTGTTTTTGCTCGACTAGCCTGCGGGATGCATCCTCTCGCACGTGTTTTTGCTCGACTAGCCTGCGGGATGCATCCTCTCGCACGTGTTTTTACTCGACTACCCTGCGGGATGCATCCTCTCGCACGTGTTTTTACTCGACTAGCCTGCGGGATGCATCCTCTCGCACGTGTTTTTACTCGACTAGCCTGCGGGATGCATCGTCTCGCACGTGTTTTTACTCGACTAGCCTGCGGGATGCATCCTCTCGCACGTGTTTGTGCTCGACTAGCCTGCGGGATGCATACTCTCGCACGTGTTTTTGCTCGACTAGGCATGCGCATCCCAGAAAACCTGCGCATCCCAAAAAATCTGCGCATGCGCATCCCACAAAACCTGCGCATGCGCATCCCACAAAACCTCGCACGTGTTTGTGCTCGACTAGACTGCGGGATGCATCCTTTCGCACGTGTTTTTACTCGACTAGCCTGCGGGATGCATCCTCTCGCACGTGTTTTTGCTCGACTAGCCATGCGCATCCCAAAAAACCTGCGCATGCGCATCCCAAAAAATCTGCGCATGCGCATCCCACAAAACCTCGCACGTGTTTGTGCTCGACTAGCCTGCGGGATGCATCCTTTCGCACGTGTTTTTACTCGACTAGCCTGCGGGATGCATCCTCTCGCACGTGTTTTTACTCGACTAGCCTGCGGGATGCATCCTCTCGCACGTGTTTTTGCTCGACTAGCCATGCGCATCCCAAAAAACCTGCACATGCGCATCCCAAAAAACCTGCGCATGCGCATCCCACAAAACCTGCGCATGCGCATCCCACAAAACCTCGCACGTGTTTTTACTCGACTAGCCTGCGGGATGCATCCTCTCGCACGTGTTTTTGCTCGGCTAGCCTGCGGGATGCATCCTCTCGCACGTGTTTTTGCTCGACTAGCCATGCGCATCCCAAAAAACCTGCGCATGCGCATCCCACAAAAACTGCGCATGCGCATCCCACAAAACCTCGCACGTGTTTTTACTCGACTAGCCTGCGGGATGCATCCTCTCGCACGTGTTTTTACTCGACTAGCCTGCGGGATGCATCCTCTCGCACGTGTTTTTACTCGACTAGCCTGCGGGATGCATCGTCTCGCACGTGTTTTTACTCGACTAGCCTGCGGGATGCATCCTCTCGCACGTGTTTGTGCTCGACTAGCCTGCGGGATGCATACTCTCGCACGTGTTTTTGCTCGACTAGGCATGCGCATCCCAGAAAACCTGCGCATCCCAAAAAATCTGCGCATGCGCATCCCACAAAACCTGCGCATACGCATCCCACAAAACCTCGCACGTGTTTGTGCTCGACTAGACTGCGGGATGCATCCTTTCGCACGTGTTTTTACTCGACTAGCCTGCGGGATGCATCCTCTCGCACGTGTTTTTACTCGACTAGCCTGCGGGATGCATCCTCGCGCACGTGTTTTTGCTCGACTAGCCATGCGCATCCCAAAAAACCTGCACATGCGCATCCCAAAAAACCTGCGCATGCGCATCCCACAAAACCTGCGCATGCGCATCCCACAAAACCTCGCACGTGTTTTTACTCGACTAGCCTGCGGGATGCATCCTCTCGCACGTGTTTTTGCTCGGCTAGCCTGCGGGATGCATCCTCTCGCACGTGTTTTTGCTCGACTTCCCTGCGGGATGCATCCTCTCGCACGTGTTTGTGCTCGACTAGCCTGCGGGATGCATCCTCTCGCACGTGTTTTTGCTCGACTAGCCTGCGGGATGCATCCTCTCGCACGTGTTTTTGCTCGACTAGCCTGCGGGATGCATCCTCTCGCACGTGTTTTTACTCGACTACCCTGCGGGATGCATCCTCTCGCACGTGTTTTTGCTCGACTAGCCATGCGCATCCCAAAAAACCTGCGCATGCGCATCCCAAAAAACCTGCGCATGCGCATCCCACAAAACCTGCGTATGCGCATCCCACAAAACCTCGCACGTGTTTTTACTCGACTAGCCTGCGGGATGCATCCTCTCGCACGTGTTTTTACTCGACTAGCCTGCGGGATGCATCCTCTCGCACGTGTTTTTGCTCGACTAGCCATGCGCATCCCAAAAAACCTGCACATGCGCATCCCAAAAAACCTGCGCATGCGCATCCCACAAAACCTGCGCATGCGCATCCCACAAAACCTCGCACGTGTTTTTACTCGACTAGCCTGCGGGATGCATCCTCTCGCACGTGTTTTTGCTCGGCTAGCCTGCGGGATGCATCCTCTCGCACGTGTTTTTGCTCGACTAGCCATGCGCATCCCAAAAAACCTGCGCATGCGCATCCCACAAAAACTGCGCATGCGCATCCCACAAAACCTCGCACGTGTTTTTACTCGACTAGCCTGCGGGATGCATCCTCTCGCACGTGTTTTTACTCGACTAGCCTGCGGGATGCATCCTCTCGCACGTGTTTTTACTCGACTAGCATGCGGGATGCATCGTCTCGCACGTGTTTTTACTCGACTAGCCTGCGGGATGCATCCTCTCGCACGTGTTTGTGCTCGACTAGCCTGCGGGATGCATACTCTCGCACGTGTTTTTGCTCGACTAGGCATGCGCATCCCAGAAAACCTGCGCATCCCAAAAAATCTGCGCATGCGCATCCCACAAAACCTGCGCATGCGCATCCCACAAAACCTCGCACGTGTTTGTGCTCGACTAGACTGCGGGATGCATCCTTTCGCACGTGTTTTTACTCGACTAGCCTGCGGGATGCATCCTCTCGCACGTGTTTTTGCTCGACTAGCCATGCGCATCCCAAAAAACCTGCGCATGCGCATCCCAAAAAATCTGCGCATGCGCATCCCACAAAACCTGCGCATGCGCATCCCACAAAACCTCGCACGTGTTTGTGCTCGACTAGCCTGCGGGATGCATCCTTTCGCACGTGTTTTTACTCGACTAGCCTGCGGGATGCATCGTCTCGCACGTGTTTTTACTCGACTAGCCTGCGGGATGCATCCTCTCGCACGTGTTTTTGCTCGACTAGCCTTGCGCATCCCAAAAAACCTGCGCATGCGCATCCCACAAAACCTCGCACGTGTTTGTGCTCGACTAGCCTGCGGGATGCATCCTTTCGCACGTGTTTTTACTCGACTAGCCTGCGGGATGCATCGTCTCGCACGTGTTTTTGCTCGACTTCCCTGCGGGATGCATCCTCTCGCACGTGTTTGTGCTCGACTAGCCTGCGGGATGCATCCTCTCGCACGTGTTTTTGCTCGACTAGCCTGCGGGATGCATCCTCTCGCACGTGTTTTTACTCGACTAGCCTGCGGGATGCATCCTCTCGCACGTGTTTTTACTCGACTAGCCTGCGGGATGCATCGTCTCGCACGTGTTTTTACTCGACTAGCCTGCGGGATGCATCCTCTCGCACGTGTTTGTGCTCGACTAGCCTGCGGGATGCATACTCTCGCACGTGTTTTTGCTCGACTAGGCATGCGCATCCCAGAAAACCTGCGCATCCCAAAAAATCTGCGCATGCGCATCCCACAAAACCTGCGCATACGCATCCCACAAAACCTCGCACGTGTTTGTGCTCGACTAGACTGCGGGATGCATCCTTTCGCACGTGTTTTTACTCGACTAGCCTGCGGGATGCATCCTCTCGCACGTGTTTTTGCTCGACTAGCCATGCGCATCCCAAAAACCTGCGCATGCGCATCCCAAAAAATCTGCGCATGCGCATCCCACAAAACCTGCGCATGCGCATCCCACAAAACCTCGCACGTGTTTGTGTTCGACTAGCCTGCGGGATGCATCCTTTCGCACGTGTTTTTACTCGACTAGCCTGCGGGATGCATCGTCTCGCACGTGTTTTTACTCGACTAGCCTGCGGGATGCATCCTCTCGCACGTGTTTTTACTCGACTAGCCTGCGGGATGCATTCTCTCGCACGTGTTTTTGCTCGACTAGCCTGCGGGATGCATCCTCTCGCACGTGTTTTTGCTCGACTAGCCTGCGGGATGCATCCTCTCGCACGTGTTTGTGCTCGACTAGCCTGCGGGATGCATCCTCTCGCACGTGTTTTTGCTCGACTAGCCTGCGGGATGCATCCTCTCGCACGTGTTTTTGCTCGACTAGCCTGCGGGATGCATCCTCTCGCACGTGTTTTTACTCGACTACCCTGCGGGATGCATCCTCTCGCACGTGTTTTTGCTCGACTAGCCATGCGCATCCCAAAAAACCTGCGCATGCGCATCCCAAAAAACCTGCGCATGCGCATCCCACAAAACCTGCGTATGCGCATCCCACAAAACCTCGCACGTGTTTTTACTCGACTAGCCTGCGGGATGCATCCTCTCGCACGTGTTTTTACTCGACTAGCCTGCGGGATGCATCCTCTCGCACGTGTTTTTGCTCGACTAGCCTTGCGCATCCCAAAAAACCTGCGCATGCGCATCCCACAAAACCTCGCACGTGTTTGTGCTCGACTAGCCTGCGGGATGCATCCTTTCGCACGTGTTTTTACTCGACTAGCCTGCGGGATGCATCGTCTCGCACGTGTTTTTACTCGACTAGCCTGCGGGATGCATCCTCTCGCACGTGTTTTTGCTCGACTAGCCATGCGCATCCCAAAAAACCTGCGCATGCGCATCCCAAAAAATCTGCGCATGCGCATCCCACAAAACCTCGCACGTGTTTGTGCTCGACTAGCCTGCGGGATGCATCCTTTCGCACGTGTTTTTACTCGACTAGCCTGCGGGATGCATCCTCTCGCACGTGTTTTTACTCGACTAGCCTGCGGGATGCATCCTCTCGCACGTGTTTTTGCTCGACTAGCCATGCGCATCCCAAAAAACCTGCACATGCGCATCCCAAAAAACCTGCGCATGCGCATCCCACAAAACCTGCGCATGCGCATCCCACAAAACCTCGCACGTGTTTTTACTCGACTAGCCTGCGGGATGCATCCTCTCGCACGTGTTTTTGCTCGGCTAGCCTGCGGGATGCATCCTCTCGCACGTGTTTTTGCTCGACTAGCCATGCGCATCCCAAAAAACCTGCGCATGCGCATCCCACAAAAACTGCGCATGCGCATCCCACAAAACCTCGCACGTGTTTTTACTCGACTAGCCTGCGGGATGCATCCTCTCGCACGTGTTTTTACTCGACTAGCCTGCGGGATGCATCCTCTCGCACGTGTTTTTACTCGACTAGCCTGCGGGATGCATCGTCTCGCACGTGTTTTTACTCGACTAGCCTGCGGGATGCATCCTCTCGCACGTGTTTGTGCTCGACTAGCCTGCGGGATGCATACTCTCGCACGTGTTTTTGCTCGACTAGGCATGCGCATCCCAGAAAACCTGCGCATCCCAAAAAATCTGCGCATGCGCATCCCACAAAACCTGCGCATACGCATCCCACAAAACCTCGCACGTGTTTGTGCTCGACTAGACTGCGGGATGCATCCTTTCGCACGTGTTTTTACTCGACTAGCCTGCGGGATGCATCCTCTCGCACGTGTTTTTACTCGACTAGCCTGCGGGATGCATCCTCGCGCACGTGTTTTTGCTCGACTAGCCATGCGCATCCCAAAAAACCTGCACATGCGCATCCCAAAAAACCTGCGCATGCGCATCCCACAAAACCTGCGCATGCGCATCCCACAAAACCTCGCACGTGTTTTTACTCGACTAGCCTGCGGGATGCATCCTCTCGCACGTGTTTTTGCTCGGCTAGCCTGCGGGATGCATCCTCTCGCACGTGTTTTTGCTCGACTAGCCATGCGCATCCCAAAAAACCTGCGCATGCGCATCCCACAAAAACTGCGCATGCGCATCCCACAAAACCTCGCACGTGTTTTTACTCGACTAGCCTGCGGGATGCATCCTTTCGCACGTGTTTTTACTCGACTAGCCTGCGGGATGCATCCTCTCGCACGTGTTTTTGCTCGACTAGCCTTGCGCATCCCAAAAAACCTGCGCATGCGCATCCCACAAAACCTCGCACGTGTTTGTGCTCGACTAGCCTGCGGGATGCATCCTTTCGCACGTGTTTTTACTCGACTAGCCTGCGGGATGCATCCTCTCGCACGTGTTTTTGCTCGACTTCCCTGCGGGATGCATCCTCTCGCACGTGTTTGTGCTCGACTAGCCTGCGGGATGCATCCTCTCGCACGTGTTTTTGCTCGACTAGCCTGCGGGATGCATCCTCTCGCACGTGTTTTTGCTCGACTAGCCTGCGGGATGCATCCTCTCGCACGTGTTTTTACTCGACTACCCTGCGGGATGCATCCTCTCGCACGTGTTTTTACTCGACTAGCCTGCGGGATGCATCCTCTCGCACGTGTTTTTACTCGACTAGCCTGCGGGATGCATCGTCTCGCACGTGTTTTTACTCGACTAGCCTGCGGGATGCATCGTCTCGCATGTGTTTTTACTCGACTAGCCTGCGGGATGCATCCTCTCGCACGTGTTTGTGCTCGACTAGCCTGCGGGATGCATACTCTCGCACGTGTTTTTGCTCGACTAGGCATGCGCATCCCAGAAAACCTGCGCATCCCAAAAAATCTGCGCATGCGCATCCCACAAAACCTGCGCATGCGCATCCCACAAAACCTCGCACGTGTTTGTGCTCGACTAGACTGCGGGATGCATCCTTTCGCACGTGTTTTTACTCGACTAGCCTGCGGGATGCATCCTCTCGCACGTGTTTTTGCTCGACTAGCCATGCGCATCCCAAAAAATCTGCGCATGCGCATCCCACAAAACCTGCGCATGCGCATCCCACAAAACCTCGCACGTGTTTGTGTTCGACTAGCCTGCGGGATGCATCCTTTCGCACGTGTTTTTACTCGACTAGCCTGCGGGATGCATCGTCTCGCACGTGTTTTTACTCGACTAGCCTGCGGGATGCATCCTCTCGCACGTGTTTTTACTCGACTAGCCTGCGGGATGCATCCTCTCGCACGTGTTTTTGCTCGACTAGCCTGCGGGATGCATCCTCTCGCACGTGTTTTTGCTCGACTAGCCTGCGGGATGCATCCTCTCGCACGTGTTTGTGCTCGACTAGCCTGCGGGATGCATCCTCTCGCACGTGTTTTTGCTCGACTAGCCTGCGGGATGCATCCTCTCGCACGTGTTTTTGCTCGACTAGCCTGCGGGATGCATCCTCTCGCACGTGTTTTTACTCGACTACCCTGCGGGATGCATCCTCTCGCACGTGTTTTTGCTCGACTAGCCATGCGCATCCCAAAAAACCTGCGCATGCGCATCCCAAAAAACCTGCGCATGCGCATCCCACAAAACCTGCGTATGCGCAACCCACAAAACCTCGCACGTGTTTTTACTCGACTAGCCTGCGGGATGCATCCTCTCGCACGTGTTTTTACTCGACTAGCCTGCGGGATGCATCCTCTCGCACGTGTTTTTGCTCGACTAGCCTTGCGCATCCCAAAAAACCTGCGCATGCGCATCCCACAAAACCTCGCACGTGTTTGTGCTCGACTAGCCTGCGGGATGCATCCTTTCGCACGTGTTTTTACTCGACTAGCCTGCGGGATGCATCGTCTCGCACGTGTTTTTACTCGACTAGCCTGCGGGATGCATCCTCTCGCACGTGTTTTTGCTCGACTAGCCTTGCGCATCCCAAAAAACCTGCGCATGCGCATCCCACAAAACCTCGCACGTGTTTGTGCTCGACTAGCCTGCGGGATGCATCCTTTCGCACGTGTTTTTACTCGACTAGCCTGCGGGATGCATCCTCTCGCACGTGTTTTTACTCGACTAGCCTGCGGGATGCATCGTCTCGCACGTGTTTTTACTCGACTAGCCTGCGGGATGCATCCTCTCGCACGTGTTTTTGCTCGACTAGCCTTGCGCATCCCAAAAAACCTGCGCATGCGCATCCCACAAAACCTCGCACGTGTTTGTGCTCGACTAGCCTGCGGGATGCATCCTTTCGCACGTGTTTTTACTCGACTAGCCTGCGGGATGCATCCTCTCGCACGTGTTTTTGCTCGACTAGCCTTGCGCATCCCAAAAAACCTGCGCATGCGCATCCCACAAAACCTCGCACGTGTTTGTGCTCGACTAGCCTGCGGGATGCATCCTTTCGCACGTGTTTTTACTCGACTAGCCTGCGGGATGCATCCTCTCGCACGTGTTTTTGCTCGACTTCCCTGCGGGATGCATCCTCTCGCACGTGTTTGTGCTCGACTAGCCTGCGGGATGCATCCTCTCGCACGTGTTTTTGCTCGACTAGCCTGCGGGATGCATCCTCTCGCACGTGTTTTTGCTCGACTAGCCTGCGGGATGCATCCTCTCGCACGTGTTTTTACTCGACTACCCTGCGGGATGCATCCTCTCGCACGTGTTTTTACTCGACTAGCCTGCGGGATGCATCCTCTCGCACGTGTTTTTACTCGACTAGCCTGCGGGATGCATCGTCTCGCACGTGTTTTTACTCGACTAGCCTGCGGGATGCATCCTCTCGCACGTGTTTGTGCTCGACTAGCCTGCGGGATGCATACTCTCGCACGTGTTTTTGCTCGACTAGGCATGCGCATCCCAGAAAACCTGCGCATCCCAAAAAATCTGCGCATGCGCATCCCACAAAACCTGCGCATGCGCATCCCACAAAACCTCGCACGTGTTTGTGCTCGACTAGACTGCGGGATGCATCCTTTCGCACGTGTTTTTACTCGACTAGCCTGCGGGATGCATCCTCTCGCACGTGTTTTTGCTCGACTAGCCATGCGCATCCCAAAAAACCTGCGCATGCGCATCCCAAAAAATCTGCGCATGCGCATCCCACAAAACCTCGCACGTGTTTGTGCTCGACTAGCCTGCGGGATGCATCCTTTCGCACGTGTTTTTACTCGACTAGCCTGCGGGATGCATCCTCTCGCACGTGTTTTTACTCGACTAGCCTGCGGGATGCATCCTCTCGCACGTGTTTTTGCTCGACTAGCCATGCGCATCCCAAAAAACCTGCACATGCGCATCCCAAAAAACCTGCGCATGCGCATCCCACAAAACCTGCGCATGCGCATCCCACAAAACCTCGCACGTGTTTTTACTCGACTAGCCTGCGGGATGCATCCTCTCGCACGTGTTTTTGCTCGGCTAGCCTGCGGGATGCATCCTCTCGCACGTGTTTTTGCTCGACTAGCCATGCGCATCCCAAAAAACCTGCGCATGCGCATCCCACAAAAACTGCGCATGCGCATCCCACAAAACCTCGCACGTGTTTTTACTCGACTAGCCTGCGGGATGCATCCTCTCGCACGTGTTTTTACTCGACTAGCCTGCGGGATGCATCCTCTCGCACGTGTTTTTACTCGACTAGCCTGCGGGATGCATCGTCTCGCACGTGTTTTTACTCGACTAGCCTGCGGGATGCATCCTCTCGCACGTGTTTGTGCTCGACTAGCCTGCGGGATGCATACTCTCGCACGTGTTTTTGCTCGACTAGGCATGCGCATCCCAGAAAACCTGCGCATCCCAAAAAATCTGCGCATGCGCATCCCACAAAACCTGCGCATACGCATCCCACAAAACCTCGCACGTGTTTGTGCTCGACTAGACTGCGGGATGCATCCTTTCGCACGTGTTTTTACTCGACTAGCCTGCGGGATGCATCCTCTCGCACGTGTTTTTACTCGACTAGCCTGCGGGATGCATCCTCGCGCACGTGTTTTTGCTCGACTAGCCATGCGCATCCCAAAAAACCTGCACATGCGCATCCCAAAAAACCTGCGCATGCGCATCCCACAAAACCTGCGCATGCGCATCCCACAAAACCTCGCACGTGTTTTTACTCGACTAGCCTGCGGGATGCATCCTCTCGCACGTGTTTTTGCTCGGCTAGCCTGCGGGATGCATCCTCTCGCACGTGTTTTTGCTCGACTAGCCATGCGCATCCCAAAAAACCTGCGCATGCGCATCCCACAAAAACTGCGCATGCGCATCCCACAAAACCTCGCACGTGTTTTTACTCGACTAGCCTGCGGGATGCATCCTCTCGCACGTGTTTTTACTCGACTAGCCTGCGGGATGCATCCTCTCGCACGTGTTTTTACTCGACTAGCATGCGGGATGCATCGTCTCGCACGTGTTTTTACTCGACTAGCCTGCGGGATGCATCCTCTCGCACGTGTTTGTGCTCGACTAGCCTGCGGGATGCATACTCTCGCACGTGTTTTTGCTCGACTAGGCATGCGCATCCCAGAAAACCTGCGCATCCCAAAAAATCTGCGCATGCGCATCCCACAAAACCTGCGCATGCGCATCCCACAAAACCTCGCACGTGTTTGTGCTCGACTAGACTGCGGGATGCATCCTTTCGCACGTGTTTTTACTCGACTAGCCTGCGGGATGCATCCTCTCGCACGTGTTTTTGCTCGACTAGCCATGCGCATCCCAAAAAACCTGCGCATGCGCATCCCAAAAAATCTGCGCATGCGCATCCCACAAAACCTGCGCATGCGCATCCCACAAAACCTCGCACGTGTTTGTGCTCGACTAGCCTGCGGGATGCATCCTTTCGCACGTGTTTTTACTCGACTAGCCTGCGGGATGCATCGTCTCGCACGTGTTTTTACTCGACTAGCCTGCGGGATGCATCCTCTCGCACGTGTTTTTGCTCGACTAGCCTTGCGCATCCCAAAAAACCTGCGCATGCGCATCCCACAAAACCTCGCACGTGTTTGTGCTCGACTAGCCTGCGGGATGCATCCTTTCGCACGTGTTTTTACTCGACTAGCCTGCGGGATGCATCGTCTCGCACGTGTTTTTGCTCGACTTCCCTGCGGGATGCATCCTCTCGCACGTGTTTGTGCTCGACTAGCCTGCGGGATGCATCCTCTCGCACGTGTTTTTGCTCGACTAGCCTGCGGGATGCATCCTCTCGCACGTGTTTTTACTCGACTAGCCTGCGGGATGCATCCTCTCGCACGTGTTTTTACTCGACTAGCCTGCGGGATGCATCGTCTCGCACGTGTTTTTACTCGACTAGCCTGCGGGATGCATCCTCTCGCACGTGTTTGTGCTCGACTAGCCTGCGGGATGCATACTCTCGCACGTGTTTTTGCTCGACTAGGCATGCGCATCCCAGAAAACCTGCGCATCCCAAAAAATCTGCGCATGCGCATCCCACAAAACCTGCGCATACGCATCCCACAAAACCTCGCACGTGTTTGTGCTCGACTAGACTGCGGGATGCATCCTTTCGCACGTGTTTTTACTCGACTAGCCTGCGGGATGCATCCTCTCGCACGTGTTTTTGCTCGACTAGCCATGCGCATCCCAAAAACCTGCGCATGCGCATCCCAAAAAATCTGCGCATGCGCATCCCACAAAACCTGCGCATGCGCATCCCACAAAACCTCGCACGTGTTTGTGCTCGACTAGACTGCGGGATGCATCCTTTCGCACGTGTTTTTACTCGACTAGCCTGCGGGATGCATCGTCTCGCACGTGTTTTTACTCGACTAGCCTGCGGGATGCATCCTCTCGCACGTGTTTTTACTCGACTAGCCTGCGGGATGCATTCTCTCGCACGTGTTTTTGCTCGACTAGCCTGCGGGATGCATCCTCTCGCACGTGTTTTTGCTCGACTAGCCTGCGGGATGCATCCTCTCGCACGTGTTTGTGCTCGACTAGCCTGCGGGATGCATCCTCTCGCACGTGTTTTTGCTCGACTAGCCTGCGGGATGCATCCTCTCGCACGTGTTTTTGCTCGACTAGCCTGCGGGATGCATCCTCTCGCACGTGTTTTTACTCGACTACCCTGCGGGATGCATCCTCTCGCACGTGTTTTTGCTCGACTAGCCATGCGCATCCCAAAAAACCTGCGCATGCGCATCCCAAAAAACCTGCGCATGCGCATCCCACAAAACCTGCGTATGCGCATCCCACAAAACCTCGCACGTGTTTTTACTCGACTAGCCTGCGGGATGCATCCTCTCGCACGTGTTTTTACTCGACTAGCCTGCGGGATGCATCCTCTCGCACGTGTTTTTGCTCGACTAGCCTTGCGCATCCCAAAAAACCTGCGCATGCGCATCCCACAAAACCTCGCACGTGTTTGTGCTCGACTAGCCTGCGGGATGCATCCTTTCGCACGTGTTTTTACTCGACTAGCCTGCGGGATGCATCGTCTCGCACGTGTTTTTACTCGACTAGCCTGCGGGATGCATCCTCTCGCACGTGATTTTGCTCGACTAGCCTTGCGCATCCCAAAAAACCTGCGCATGCGCATCCCACAAAACCTCGCACGTGTTTGTGCTCGACTAGCCTGCGGGATGCATCCTTTCGCACGTGTTTTTACTCGACTAGCCTGCGGGATGCATCCTCTCGCACGTGTTTTTACTCGACTAGCCTGCGGGATGCATCGTCTCGCACGTGTTTTTACTCGACTAGCCTGCGGGATGCATCCTCTCGCACGTGTTTTTGCTCGACTAGCCTTGCGCATCCCAAAAAACCTGCGCATGCGCATCCCACAAAACCTCGCACGTGTTTGTGCTCGACTAGCCTGCGGGATGCATCCTTTCGCACGTGTTTTTACTCGACTAGCCTGCGGGATGCATCCTCTCGCACGTGTTTTTGCTCGACTAGCCTTGCGCATCCCAAAAAACCTGCGCATGCGCATCCCACAAAACCTCGCACGTGTTTGTGCTCGACTAGTCTGCGGGATGCATCCTTTCGCACGTGTTTTTACTCGACTAGCCTGCGGGATGCATCCTCTCGCACGTGTTTTTGCTCGACTTCCCTGCGGGTTGCATCCTCTCGCACGTGTTTGTGCTCGACTAGCCTGCGGGATGCATCCTCTCGCACGTGTTTTTGCTCGACTAGCCTGCGGGATGCATCCTCTCGCACGTGTTTTTGCTCGACTAGCCTGCGGGATGCATCCTCTCGCACGTGTTTTTACTCGACTACCCTGCGGGATGCATCCTCTCGCACGTGTTTTTACTCGACTAGCCTGCGGGATGCATCCTCTCGCACGTGTTTTTACTCGACTAGCCTGCGGGATGCATCGTCTCGCACGTGTTTTTACTCGACTAGCCTGCGGGATGCATCCTCTCGCACGTGTTTGTGCTCGACTAGCCTGCGGGATGCATACTCTCGCACGTGTTTTTGCTCGACTAGGCATGCGCATCCCAGAAAACCTGCGCATCCCAAAAAATCTGCGCATGCGCATCCCACAAAACCTGCGCATGCGCATCCCACAAAACCTCGCACGTGTTTGTGCTCGACTAGACTGCGGGATGCATCCTTTCGCACGTGTTTTTACTCGACTAGCCTGCGGGATGCATCCTCTCGCACGTGTTTTTGCTCGACTAGCCATGCGCATCCCAAAAAACCTGCGCATGCGCATCCCAAAAAATCTGCGCATGCGCATCCCACAAAACCTCGCACGTGTTTGTGCTCGACTAGCCTGCGGGATGCATCCTTTCGCACGTGTTTTTACTCGACTAGCCTGCGGGATGCATCCTCTCGCACGTGTTTTTACTCGACTAGCCTGCGGGATGCATCCTCTCGCACGTGTTTTTGCTCGACTAGCCATGCGCATCCCAAAAAACCTGCACATGCGCATCCCAAAAAACCTGCGCATGCGCATCCCACAAAACCTCGCACGTGTTTTTACTCGACTAGCCTGCGGGATGCATCCTCTCGCACGTGTTTTTGCTCGGCTAGCCTGCGGGATGCATCCTCTCGCACGTGTTTTTGCTCGACTAGCCATGCGCATCCCAAAAAACCTGCGCATGCGCATCCCACAAAAACTGCGCATGCGCATCCCACAAAACCTCGCACGTGTTTTTACTCGACTAGCCTGCGGGATGCATCCTCTCGCACGTGTTTTTACTCGACTAGCCTGCGGGATGCATCCTCTCGCACGTGTTTTTACTCGACTAGCCTGCGGGATGCATCGTCTCGCACGTGTTTTTACTCGACTAGCCTGCGGGATGCATCCTCTCGCACGTGTTTGTGCTCGACTAGCCTGCGGGATGCATACTCTCGCACGTGTTTTTGCTCGACTAGGCATGCGCATCCCAGAAAACCTGCGCATCCCAAAAAATCTGCGCATGCGCATCCCACAAAACCTGCGCATACGCATCCCACAAAACCTCGCACGTGTTTGTGCTCGACTAGACTGCGGGATGCATCCTTTCGCACGTGTTTTTACTCGACTAGCCTGCGGGATGCATCCTCTCGCACGTGTTTTTACTCGACTAGCCTGCGGGATGCATCCTCGCGCACGTGTTTTTGCTCGACTAGCCATGCGCATCCCAAAAAACCTGCACATGCGCATCCCAAAAAACCTGCGCATGCGCATCCCACAAAACCTGCGCATGCGCATCCCACAAAACCTCGCACGTGTTTTTACTCGACTAGCCTGCGGGATGCATCCTCTCGCACGTGTTTTTGCTCGGCTAGCCTGCGGGATGCATCCTCTCGCACGTGTTTTTGCTCGACTAGCCATGCGCATCCCAAAAAACCTGCGCATGCGCATCCCACAAAAACTGCGCATGCGCATCCCACAAAACCTCGCACGTGTTTTTACTCGACTAGCCTGCGGGATGCATCCTCTCGCACGTGTTTTTACTCGACTAGCCTGCGGGATGCATCCTCTCGCACGTGTTTTTACTCGACTAGCCTGCGGGATGCATCGTCTCGCACGTGTTTTTACTCGACTAGCCTGCGGGATGCATCCTCTCGCACGTGTTTGTGCTCGACTAGCCTGCGGGATGCATACTCTCGCACGTGTTTTTGCTCGACTAGGCATGCGCATCCCAGAAAACCTGCGCATCCCAAAAAATCTGCGCATGCGCATCCCACAAAACCTGCGCATACGCATCCCACAAAACCTCGCACGTGTTTGTGCTCGACTAGACTGCGGGATGCATCCTTTCGCACGTGTTTTTACTCGACTAGCCTGCGGGATGCATCCTCTCGCACGTGTTTTTGCTCGACTAGCCATGCGCATCCCAAAAAACCTGCGCATGCGCATCCCAAAAAATCTGCGCATGCGCATCCCACAAAACCTGCGCATGCGCATCCCACAAAACCTCGCACGTGTTTGTGTTCGACTAGCCTGCGGGATGCATCCTTTCGCACGTGTTTTTACTCGACTAGCCTGCGGGATGCATCGTCTCGCACGTGTTTTTACTCGACTAGCCTGCGGGATGCATCCTCTCGCACGTGTTTTTGCTCGACTAGCCTTGCGCATCCCAAAAAACCTGCGCATGCGCATCCCAAAAAATCTGCGCATGCGCATCCCACAAAACCTGCGCATGCGCATCCCACAAAACCTCGCACGTGTTTGTGCTCGACTAGCCTGCGGGATGCATCCTTTCGCACGTGTTTTTACTCGACTAGCCTGCGGGATGCATCCTCTCGCACGTGTTTTTGCTCTACTTCCCTGCGGGATGCATCCTCTCGCACGTGTTTGTGCTCGACTAGCCTGCGGGATGCATCCTCTCGCACGTGTTTTTGCTCGACTAGCCTGCGGGATGCATCCTCTCGCACGTGTTTGTGCTCGACTAGCCTGCGGGATGCATCCTCTCGCACGTGTTTTTGCTCGACTAGCCTGCGGGATGCATCCTCTCGCACGTGTTTTTGCTCGACTAGCCTGCGGGATGCATCCTCTCGCACGTGTTTTTACTCGACTACCCTGCGGGATGCATCCTCTCGCACGTGTTTTTGCTCGACTAGCCATGCGCATCCCAAAAAACCTGCACATGCGCATCCCAAAAAACCTGCGCATGCGCATCCCACAAAACCTGCGCATGCGCATCCCACAAAACCTCGCACGTGTTTTTACTCGACTAGCCTGCGGGATGCATCCTCTCGCACGTGTTTTTGCTCGGCTAGCCTGCGGGATGCATCCTCTCGCACGTGTTTTTGCTCGACTAGCCATGCGGATCCCAAAAAACCTGCGCATGCGCATCCCACAAAAACTGCACATGCGCATCCCACAAAACCTCGCACGTGTTTTTACTCGACTAGCCTGCGGGATGCATCCTCTCGCACGTGTTTTTACTCGACTAGCCTGCGGGATGCATCCTCTCGCACGTGTTTTTACTCGACTAGCCTGCGGGATGCATCGTCTCGCACGTGTTTTTACTCGACTAGCCTGCGGGATGCATCCTCTCGCACGTGTTTGTGCTCGACTAGCCTGCGGGATGCATACTCTCGCACGTGTTTTTGCTCGACTAGGCATGCGCATCCCAGAAAACCTGCGCATCCCAAAAAATCTGCGCATGCGCATCCCACAAAACCTGCGCATGCGCATCCCACAAAACCTCGCACGTGTTTGTGCTCGACTAGACTGCGGGATGCATCCTTTCGCACGTGTTTTTACTCGACTAGCCTGCGGGATGCATCCTCTCGCACGTGTTTTTGCTCGACTAGCCATGCGCATCCCAAAAAACCTGCGCATGCGCATCCCACAAAAACTGCACATGCGCATCCCACAAAACCTCGCACGTGTTTTTACTCGACTAGCCTGCGGGATGCATCCTCTCGCACGTGTTTTTACTCGACTAGCCTGCGGGATGCATCCTCTCGCACGTGTTTTTACTCGACTAGCCTGCGGGATGCATCGTCTCGCACGTGTTTTTACTCGACTAGCCTGCGGGATGCATCCTCTCGCACGTGTTTGTGCTCGACTAGCCTGCGGGATGCATACTCTCGCACGTGTTTTTGCTCGACTAGGCATGCGCATCCCAGAAAACCTGCGCATCCCAAAAAATCTGCGCATGCGCATCCCACAAAACCTGCGCATGCGCATCCCACAAAACCTCGCACGTGTTTGTGCTCGACTAGACTGCGGGATGCATCCTTTCGCACGTGTTTTTACTCGACTAGCCTGCGGGATGCATCCTCTCGCACGTGTTTTTGCTCGACTAGCCATGCGCATCCCAAAAAACCTGCGCATGCGCATCCCAAAAAATCTGCGCATGCGCATCCCACAAAACCTGCGCATGCGCATCCCACAAAACCTCGCACGTGTTTGTGCTCGACTAGCCTGCGGGATGCATCCTTTCGCACGTGTTTTTACTCGACTAGCCTGCGGGATGCATCGTCTCGCACGTGTTTTTACTCGACTAGCCTGCGGGATGCATCCTCTCGCACGTGTTTTTGCTCGACTAGCCTTGCGCATCCCAAAAAACCTGCGCATGCGCATCCCACAAAACCTCGCACGTGTTTGTGCTCGACTAGCCTGCGGGATGCATCCTTTCGCACGTGTTTTTACTCGACTAGCCTGCGGGATGCATCCTCTCGCACGTGTTTTTACTCGACTAGCCTGCGGGATGCATCGTCTCGCACGTGTTTTTACTCGACTAGCCTGCGGGATGCATCCTCTCGCACGTGTTTTTGCTCGACTAGCCTTGCGCATCCCAAAAAACCTGCGCATGCGCATCCCACAAAACCTCGCACGTGTTTGTGCTCGACTAGCCTGCGGGACGCATCCTTTCGCACGTGTTTTTACTCGACTAGCCTGCGGGATGCATCCTCTCGCACGTGTTTTTGCTCGACTAGCCTTGCGCATCCCAAAAAACCTGCGCATGCGCATCCCACAAAACCTCGCACGTGTTTGTGCTCGACTAGCCTGCGGGATGCATCCTTTCGCACGTGTTTTTACTCGACTAGCCTGCGGGATGCATCCTCTCGCACGTGTTTTTACTCGACTAGCCTGCGGGATGCATCCTCTCGCACGTGTTTTTACTCTACTAGCCTGCGGGATGCATCCTCTCGCACGTGTTTTTACTCGACTAGCCTGCGGGATGCATCCTCTCGCACGTGTTTTTGCTCGACTAGCCATGCGCATCCCAAAAAACCTGCACATGCGCATCCCACAAAAACTGCGCATGCGCATCCCACAAAACCTCGCACGTGTTTTTACTCGACTAGCCTGCGGGATGCATCCTCTCGCACGTGTTTTTACTCGACTAGCCTGCGGGATGCATCCTCTCGCACGTGTTTTTACTCGACTAGCCTGCGGGATGCATCGTCTCGCACGTGTTTTTACTCGACTAGCCTGCGGGATGCATCCTCTCGCACGTGTTTGTGCTCGACTAGCCTGCGGGATGCATACTCTCGCACGTGTTTTTGCTCGACTAGGCATGCGCATCCCAGAAAACCTGCGCATCCCAAAAAATCTGCGCATGCGCATCCCACAAAACCTGCGCATACGCATCCCACAAAACCTCGCACGTGTTTGTGCTCGACTAGACTGCGGGATGCATCCTTTCGCACGTGTTTTTACTCGACTAGCCTGCGGGATGCATCCTCTCGCACGTGTTTTTGCTCGACTAGCCATGCGCATCCCAAAAAACCTGCGCATGCGCATCCCAAAAAATCTGCGCATGCGCATCCCACAAAACCTGCGCATGCGCATCCCACAAAACCTCGCACGTGTTTGTGCTCGACTAGCCTGCGGGATGCATCCTTTCGCACGTGTTTTTACTCGACTAGCCTGCGGGATGCATCCTCTCGCACGTGTTTTTGCTCGACTAGCCATGCGCATCCCAAAAACCTGCGCATGCGCATCCCAAAAAATCTGCGCATGCGCATCCCACAAAACCTGCGCATGCGCATCCCACAAAACCTCGCACGTGTTTGTGTTCGACTAGCCTGCGGGATGCATCCTTTCGCACGTGTTTTTACTCGACTAGCCTGCGGGATGCATCGTCTCGCACGTGTTTTTACTCGACTAGCCTGCGGGATGCATCCTCTCGCACGTGTTTTTACTCGACTAGCCTGCGGGATGCATCCTCTCGCACGTGTTTTTACTCGACTAGCCTGCGGGATGCATCGTCTCGCACGTGTTTTTACTCGACTAGCCTGCGGGATGCATCCTCTCGCACGTGTTTGTGCTCGACTAGCCTGCGGGATGCATACTCTCGCACGTGTTTTTGCTCGACTAGGCATGCGCATCCCAGAAAACCTGCGCATCCCAAAAAATCTGCGCATGCGCATCCCACAAAACCTGCGCATGCGCATCCCACAAAACCTCGCACGTGTTTGTGCTCGACTAGACTGCGGGATGCATCCTTTCGCACGTGTTTTTACTCGACTAGCCTGCGGGATGCATCCTCTCGCACGTGTTTTTGCTCGACTAGCCATGCGCATCCCAAAAAACCTGCGCATGCGCATCCCAAAAAATCTGCGCATGCGCATCCCACAAAACCTGCGCATGCGCATCCCACAAAACCTCGCACGTGTTTGTGCTCGACTAGCCTGCGGGATGCATCCTTTCGCACGTGTTTTTACTCGACTAGCCTGCGGGATGCATCGTCTCGCACGTGTTTTTACTCGACTAGCCTGCGGGATGCATCCTCTCGCACGTGTTTTTGCTCGACTAGCCTTGCGCATCCCAAAAAACCTGCGCATGCGCATCCCACAAAACCTCGCACGTGTTTGTGCTCGACTAGCCTGCGGGATGCATCCTTTCGCACGTGTTTTTACTCGACTAGCCTGCGGGATGCATCCTCTCGCACGTGTTTTTGCTCGACTTCCCTGCGGGATGCATCCTCTCGCACGTGTTTGTGCTCGACTAGCCTGCGGGATGCATCCTCTCGCACGTGTTTTTGCTCGACTAGCCTGCGGGATGCATCCTCTCGCACGTGTTTTTGCTCGACTAGCCTGCGGGATGCATCCTCTCGCACGTGTTTTTACTCGACTACCCTGCGGGATGCATCCTCTCGCACGTGTTTTTGCTCGACTAGCCATGCGCATCCCAAAAAACCTGCGCATGCGCATTACAAAAAACCTGCGCATGCGCATCCCACAAAACCTGCGTATGCGCATCCCACAAAACCTCGCACGTGTTTTTACTCGACTAGCCTGCGGGATGCATCCTCTCGCACGTGTTTTTACTCGACTAGCCTGCGGGATGCATCCACTCGCACGTGTTTTTGCTCGACTAGCCATGCGCATCCCAAAAAACCTGCACATGCGCATCCCAAAAAACCTGCGCATGCGCATCCCACAAAACCTGCGCATGCGCATCCCACAAAACCTCGCACGTGTTTTTACTCGACTAGCCTGCGGGATGCATCCTCTCGCACGTGTTTTTGCTCGGCTAGCCTGCGGGATGCATCCTCTCGCACGTGTTTTTGCTCGACTAGCCATGCGCATCCCAAAAAACCTGCGCATGCGCATCCCACAAAAACTGCGCATGCGCATCCCACAAAACCTCGCACGTGTTTTTACTCGACTAGCCTGCGGGATGCATCCTCTCGCACGTGTTTTTACTCGACTAGCCTGCGGGATGCATCCTCTCGCACGTGTTTTTACTCGACTAGGCTGCGGGATGCATCGTCTCGCACGTGTTTTTACTCGACTAGCCTGCGGGATGCATCCTCTCGCACGTGTTTGTGCTCGACTAGCCTGCGGGATGCATCCTCTCGCACGTGTTTTTGCTCGACTAGCCTTGCGCATCCCAAAAAACCTGCGCATGCGCATCCCACAAAACCTCGCACGTGTTTGTGCTCGACTAGCCTGCGGGATGCATCCTTTCGCACGTGTTTTTACTCGACTAGCCTGCGGGATGCATCCTCTCGCACGTGTTTTTGCTCGACTTCCCTGCGGGATGCATCCTCTCGCACGTGTTTGTGCTCGACTAGCCTGCGGGATGCATCCTCTCGCACGTGTTTTTGCTCGACTAGCCTGCGGGATGCATCCTCTCGCACGTGTTTTTGCTCGACTAGCCTGCGGGATGCATCCTCTCGCACGTGTTTTTACTCGACTACCCTGCGGGATGCATCCTCTCGCACGTGTTTTTGCTCGACTAGCCATGCGCATCCCAAAAAACCTGCGCATGCGCATTACAAAAAACCTGCGCATGCGCATCCCACAAAACCTGCGTATGCGCATCCCACAAAACCTCGCACGTGTTTTTACTCGACTAGCCTGCGGGATGCATCCTCTCGCACGTGTTTTTACTCGACTAGCCTGCGGGATGCATCCACTCGCACGTGTTTTTGCTCGACTAGCCATGCGCATCCCAAAAAACCTGCACATGCGCATCCCAAAAAACCTGCGCATGCGCATCCCACAAAACCTGCGCATGCGCATCCCACAAAACCTCGCACGTGTTTTTACTCGACTAGCCTGCGGGATGCATCCTCTCGCACGTGTTTTTGCTCGGCTAGCCTGCGGGATGCATCCTCTCGCACGTGTTTTTGCTCGACTAGCCATGCGCATCCCAAAAAACCTGCGCATGCGCATCCCACAAAAACTGCGCATGCGCATCCCACAAAACCTCGCACGTGTTTTTACTCGACTAGCCTGCGGGATGCATCCTCTCGCACGTGTTTTTACTCGACTAGCCTGCGGGATGCATCCTCTCGCACGTGTTTTTACTCGACTAGGCTGCGGGATGCATCGTCTCGCACGTGTTTTTACTCGACTAGCCTGCGGGATGCATCCTCTCGCACGTGTTTGTGCTCGACTAGCCTGCGGGATGCATACTCTCGCACGTGTTTTTGCTCGACTAGGCATGCGCATCCCAGAAAACCTGCGCATCCCAAAAAATCTGCGCATGCGCATCCCACAAAACCTGCGCATGCGCATCCCACAAAACCTCGCACGTGTTTGTGCTCGACTAGACTGCGGGATGCATCCTTTCGCACATGTTTTTACTCGACTAGCCTGCGGGATGCATCCTCTCGCACGTGTTTTTGCTCGACTAGCCATGCGCATCCCAAAAACCTGCGCATGCGCATCCCAAAAAATCTGCGCATGCGCATCCCACAAAACCTGCGCATGCGCATCCCACAAAACCTCGCACGTGTTTGTGTTCGACTAGCCTGCGGGATGCATCCTTTCGCACGTGTTTTTACTCGACTAGCCTGCGGGATGCATCGTCTCGCACGTGTTTTTACTCGACTAGCCTGCGGGATGCATCCTCTCGCACGTGTTTTTACTCGACTAGCCTGCGGGATGCATCCTCTCGCACGTGTTTTTACTCGACTAGCCTGCGGGATGCATCGTCTCGCACGTGTTTTTACTCGACTAGCCTGCGGGATGCATCCTCTCGCACGTGTTTGTGCTCGACTAGCCTGCGGGATGCATACTCTCGCACGTGTTTTTGCTCGACTAGGCATGCGCATCCCAGAAAACCTGCGCATCCCAAAAAATCTGCGCATGCGCATCCCACAAAACCTGCGCATGCGCATCCCACAAAACCTCGCACGTGTTTGTGCTCGACTAGACTGCGGGATGCATCCTTTCGCACGTGTTTTTACTCGACTAGCCTGCGGGATGCATCCTCTCGCACGTGTTTTTGCTCGACTAGCCATGCGCATCCCAAAAAACCTGCGCATGCGCATCCCAAAAAATCTGCGCATGCGCATCCCACAAAACCTGCGCATGCGCATCCCACAAAACCTCGCACGTGTTTGTGCTCGACTAGCCTGCGGGATGCATCCTTTCGCACGTGTTTTTACTCGACTAGCCTGCGGGATGCATCGTCTCGCACGTGTTTTTACTCGACTAGCCTGCGGGATGCATCCTCTCGCACGTGTTTTTGCTCGACTAGCCTTGCGCATCCCAAAAAACCTGCGCATGCGCATCCCACAAAACCTCGCACGTGTTTGTGCTCGACTAGCCTGCGGGATGCATCCTTTCGCACGTGTTTTTACTCGACTAGCCTGCGGGATGCATCCTCTCGCACGTGTTTTTGCTCGACTTCCCTGCGGGATGCATCCTCTCGCACGTGTTTGTGCTCGACTAGCCTGCGGGATGCATCCTCTCGCACGTGTTTTTGCTCGACTAGCCTGCGGGATGCATCCTCTCGCACGTGTTTTTGCTCGACTAGCCTGCGGGATGCATCCTCTCGCACGTGTTTTTACTCGACTACCCTGCGGGATGCATCCTCTCGCACGTGTTTTTGCTCGACTAGCCATGCGCATCCCAAAAAACCTGCGCATGCGCATTACAAAAAACCTGCGCATGCGCATCCCACAAAACCTGCGTATGCGCATCCCACAAAACCTCGCACGTGTTTTTACTCGACTAGCCTGCGGGATGCATCCTCTCGCACGTGTTTTTACTCGACTAGCCTGCGGGATGCATCCACTCGCACGTGTTTTTGCTCGACTAGCCATGCGCATCCCAAAAAACCTGCACATGCGCATCCCAAAAAACCTGCGCATGCGCATCCCACAAAACCTGCGCATGCGCATCCCACAAAACCTCGCACGTGTTTTTACTCGACTAGCCTGCGGGATGCATCCTCTCGCACGTGTTTTTGCTCGGCTAGCCTGCGGGATGCATCCTCTCGCACGTGTTTTTGCTCGACTAGCCATGCGCATCCCAAAAAACCTGCGCATGCGCATCCCACAAAAACTGCGCATGCGCATCCCACAAAACCTCGCACGTGTTTTTACTCGACTAGCCTGCGGGATGCATCCTCTCGCACGTGTTTTTACTCGACTAGCCTGCGGGATGCATCCTCTCGCACGTGTTTTTACTCGACTAGGCTGCGGGATGCATCGTCTCGCACGTGTTTTTACTCGACTAGCCTGCGGGATGCATCCTCTCGCACGTGTTTGTGCTCGACTAGCCTGCGGGATGCATACTCTCGCACGTGTTTTTGCTCGACTAGGCATGCGCATCCCAGAAAACCTGCGCATCCCAAAAAATCTGCGCATGCGCATCCCACAAAACCTGCGCATGCGCATCCCACAAAACCTCGCACGTGTTTGTGCTCGACTAGACTGCGGGATGCATCCTTTCGCACATGTTTTTACTCGACTAGCCTGCGGGATGCATCCTCTCGCACGTGTTTTTGCTCGACTAGCCATGCGCATCCCAAAAAACCTGCGCATGCGCATCCCAAAAAATCTGCGCATGCGCATCCCACAAAACCTGCGCATGCGCATCCCACAAAACCTCGCACGTGTTTGTGCTCGACTAGCCTGCGGGATGCATCCTTTCGCACGTGTTTTTACTCGACTAGCCTGCGGGATGCATCGTCTCGCACGTGTTTTTACTCGACTAGCCTTGCGCATCCCAAAAAACCTGCGCATCCCACAAAACCTGCGCATGCGCATCCCACATAGCCTCGCACGTGTTTGTGCTCGACTAGCCTGCGGAATGCATCCTCTCGCACGTGTTTTTGCTCGACTAGCCATGCGCATCCCAAAAAACCTGCGCATGCGCATCCCACAAAAACTGCGCATGCGCATCCCACAAAACCTCGCACGTGTTTTTACTCGACTAGCCTGCGGGATGCATCCTCTCGCACGTGTTTTTACTCGACTAGCCTGCGGGATGCATCCTCTCGCACGTGTTTTTACTCGACTAGGCTGCGGGATGCATCGTCTCGCACGTGTTTTTACTCGACTAGCCTGCGGGATGCATCCTCTCGCACGTGTTTGTGCTCGACTAGCCTGCGGGATGCATACTCTCGCACGTGTTTTTGCTCGACTAGGCATGCGCATCCCAGAAAACCTGCGCATCCCAAAAAATCTGCGCATGCGCATCCCACAAAACCTGCGCATGCGCATCCCACAAAACCTCGCACGTGTTTGTGCTCGACTAGACTGCGGGATGCATCCTTTCGCACATGTTTTTACTCGACTAGCCTGCGGGATGCATCCTCTCGCACGTGTTTTTGCTCGACTAGCCATGCGCATCCCAAAAAAACCTGCGCATGCGCATCCCAAAAAATCTGCGCATGCGCATCCCACAAAACCTGCGCATGCGCATCCCACAAAACCTCGCACGTGTTTGTGCTCGACTAGCCTGCGGGATGCATCCTTTCGCACGTGTTTTTACTCGACTAGCCTGCGGGATGCATCCTCTCGCACGTGTTTTTACTCGACTAGCCTGCGGGATGCATCCTCTCGCACGTGTTTTTACTCGACTAGCCTGCAGGATGCATCCTCTCGCACGTGTTTTTACTCGACTAGCCTGCGGGATGCATCCTCTCGCACGTGTTTTTGCTCGACTAGCCATGCGCATCCCAAAAAACCTGCGCATGCGCATCCCACAAAACCTGCGCATGCGCATCCCACAAAACCTCGCACGTGTTTTTACTCGACTAGCCTGCGGGATGCATCCTCTCGCACGTGTTTTTACTCGACTAGCCTGCGAGATGCATCCTCTCGCACGTGTTTTTACTCGACTAGCCTGCGGGATGCATCCTCTCGCACGTGTTTTTGCTCGACTAGCCATGCGCATCCCAAAAAACCTGCGCATGCGCATCCCAAAAAATCTGCGCATGCGCATCCCACAAAACCTGCGCATGCGCATCCCACAAAACCTCGCACGTGTTTGTGCTCGACTAGCCTGCGGGATGCATCCTTTCGCACGTGTTTTTACTCGACTAGCCTGCGGGATGCATCCTCTCGCACGTGTTTTTACTCGACTAGCCTGCGGGATGCATCCTCTCGCACGTGTTTTTACTCGACTAGCCTGCAGGATGCATCCTCTCGCACGTGTTTTTACTCGACTAGCCTGCGGGATGCATCCTCTCGCACGTGTTTTTGCTCGACTAGCCATGCGCATCCCAAAAAACCTGCGCATGCGCATCCCACAAAACCTGCGCATGCGCATCCCACAAAACCTCGCACGTGTTTTTACTCGACTAGCCTGCGGGATGCATCCTCTCGCACGTGTTTTTGCTCGACTAGGCATGCGCATCCCAAAAAACCTGCGCATGCGTATCCCAAAAAACCTGCGCATGCGCATCCCACAAAACCTGCGCATGCGCATCCCACAAAACATCGCACGTGTTTTTACTCGACTAGCCTGAGGGATGCATCCTCTCAAACGTGTTTTTACTCGACTAGCCTGCGGGATGCATCCTCTCGCACGTGTTTTTACTCGACTAGCATGCGGGATGCATCCTCTCGCACGTGTTTTTACTCGACTAGCCTGCGGGATGCATCCTCTCGCACGTGTTTTTACTCGACTAGCCTGCGGGATGCATCGTCTCGCACGTGTTTTTGCTCGACTAGCCTGCGGGATGCATCCTCTCGCACGTGTTTTTACTCGACTAGCCTGCGGGATTCATCCTCTCGCACGTGTTTTTACTCGACTAGCCTGCGGGATGCATCCTCTCGCACGTGTTTTTGCTCGACTTGCCTGCTGGATGCATCCTCTCGCACGTGTTTTTACTCGACTAGCCTGCGGGATGCATCCTCCCGCACGTATTTTTACTCCACTAGCCTGCGGGATACATCCTCTCGCACCTGTTTTTGCTCGACTAGCCTGCGGGATGCATCCTCTCGCAAGTGTTTTTGCTCGACTAGCCTGCGGGATGCATCCTCTCGCACGTGTTTTTGCTAGACTAGCCTGCGGGACGCATCCTCTCGCACGTGTTTTTACTCGACTAGCCTGCGGGATGCATCCTCTCGAACGTGTTTTTACTCGACTAGCCTGCGGGAAGCATCCTCTTGCACGTGTTTTTACTCGACTAGCATGCGGGATGCATCCTCTCGCACGTGTTTTTACTCGACTAGCCTGCGGGAAGCATCCTCTCGCACGTGTTTTTACTCGACTAGCCTGCGGGATGCATCCTCTCGCACGTGTTTTTACTCGACTAGCCTGCGGGAAGCATCCTCTTGCACGTGTTTTTACTCGACTAGCCTGCGGGATGCATCCTCTCGCACGTGTTTTTACTCGACTAGCCTGCGGGATGCATCCTCTCGCACGTGTTTTTACTCGACTAGCCATGCGCATCCCAAAAAACCTGCGCATGCGCATCCCACAAAACCTGCGCATGCGCATCCCACAAAACCTCGCACGTGTTTTTACTCGACTAGCCTGCGGGATGCATCCCCTCGCACGTGTTTTTACTCGACTACCCTGCGGGATGCATCCTCTCGCACGTGTTTTTGCTCGACTAGCTTGCGGGATGCATCCTCTCGCACGTGTTTTTGCTCGACTCGGCATGCGCATCCCAAAAAACCTGCGCATGCGCATCCCAAAAAACCTGCGCATGCGCATCACAAAAAATCTGCGCATGCGCATCCCACAAAACCTCGCACGTGTTTTTACTCGACTAGCCTGCGGGATGCATCCTCTCGCACGTGTTTTTACTCGACTAGCCTGCGGGATGCATCCTCTCGCACGTGTTTTTAATCGACTAGCCTGCGGGATGCATCGTCTCGCACGTGTTTTTGCTCGACTAGCCTGCGGGATGCATCCTCTCGCACGTGTTTTTACTCGACTAGCCTGCGGGATTCGTCCTCTCGCACGTGTTTTTACTCGACTAGCCTGCGGGATGCATCCTCTCGCACGTGTTTTTGCTCGACTAGCCATGCGCATCCCATAAAACCTGCGCATGCGCATCCCACAAAACCTGCGCATGCGCATCCCACAAAACCTCGCACGTGTTTGTGCTCGACTAGCCTGCGGGATGCATCCTTTCGCACGTGTTTTTACTCGACTAGCCTGCGGGATGCATCCTCTCGCACGTGTTTTTGCTCGACTTCCCTGCGGGATGCATCCTCTCGCACGTGTTTGTGCTCGACTAGCCTGCGGGATGCATCCTCTCGCACGTGTTTTTACTCGACTAGCCTGCGGGATGCATCCTCTCGCACGTGTTTTTGCTCGACTAGCCTGCGGGATGCATCCTCTCGCACGTGTTTTTGCTCGACTAGCCTGCGGGATGCATCAACTCGCACGTGTTTTTACTCGACTAGCCTGCGGGATGCATCCTCTCGCACGTGTTTTTACTCGACTACCCTGCGGGATGCATCCTCTCGCACGTGTTTTTGCTCGACTAGCCATGCGCATCCCAAAAAACCTGCGCATGCGCATCCCAAAAAACCTGCGCATGCGCATCCCACAAAACCTGCGTATGCGCATCCCACAAAACCTAGCACGTGTTTTTACTCGACTAGCCTGCGGGATGCATCCTCTCGCACGTGTTTTTGCTCGGCTAGCCTGCGGGACGCATCCTCTCGCACGTGTTTTTGCTCGACTAGCCATGCGCATCCCAAAAAACCTGCGCATGCGCATCCCACAAAACCTGCGCATGCGCATCCCACAAAACCTCGCACGTGTTTTTACTCGACTAGCCTGCGGGATGCATCCTCTCGCACGTGTTTTTACTCGACTAGCCTGCGGGATGCATCCTCTCGCACGTGTTTTTACTCGACTAGCCTGCGGGATGCATCGTCTCGCACGTGTTTTTACTCGACTAGCCTGCGGGATGCATCCTCTCGCACGTGTTTTTGCTCGACTAGCCTGCGGGATGCATCCTCTCGCACGTGTTTGTGCTCGACTAGCCTGCGGGATGCATCCTCTCGCACGTGTTTTTGCTCGACTAGCCTTGCGCATCCCAAAAAACCTGCGCATGCGCATCCCACAAAACCTGCGCATGCGCATCCCACATAACCTCGCACGTGTTTGTGCTCGACTAGCCTGCGGGATGCATCCTCTCGCACGTGTTTTTACTCGACTAGCCTGCGGGATGCATCCTCTCGCACGTGTTTTTGCTCGACTAGCCATGCGCATCCCATAAAACCTGCGCATGCGCATCCCACAAAACCTGCGCATGCGCATCCCACAAAACCTCGCACGTGTTTTTACTCGACTAGCCTGCGGGATGCATCCTCTCGCACGTGTTTTTACTCGACTAGCCTGCGGGATGCATCCTCTCGCACGTGTTTTTACTCGACTAGCCTGCAGGATGCATCCTCTCGCACGTGTTTTTACTCGACTAGCCTGCGGGATGCATCCTCTCGCACGTGTTTTTGCTCGACTAGCCATGCGCATCCCAAAAAACCTGCGCATGCGCATCCCACAAAACCTGCGCATGCGCATCCCACAAAACCTCGCACGTGTTTTTACTCGACTAGCCTGCGGGATGCATCCTCTCGCACGTGTTTTTACTCGACTAGCCTGCGAGATGCATCCTCCCGCACGTGTTTTTACTCGACTAGCCTGCGGGATGCATCCTCTCGCACGTGTTTTTGCTCGACTAGCCTGCGGGATGCATCCACTCGCACGTGTTTTTGCTCGAATAGGCATGCGCATCCCAAAAAACCTGCGCATGCGCATCCCACAAAACCTGCGCATGCGCATCCCACAAAACATCGCACGTGTTTTTACTCGACTAGCCTGAGGGATGCATCCTCTCAAACGTGTTTTTACTCGACTAGCCTGCGGGATGCATCCTCTCGCACGTGTTTTTACTCGACTAGCCTGCGGGATGCATCGTCTCGCACGTGTTTTTGCTCGACTAGCCTGCGGGATGCATCCTCTCGCACGTGTTTTTACTCGACTAGCTTGCGGGATTCATCCTCTCGCACGTGTTTTTACTCGACTAGCCTGCGGGATGCATCCTCTCGCACGTGTTTTTGCTCGACTTGCCTGCTGGATGCATCCTCTCGCACGTGTTTTTACTCGACTAGCCTGCGGGATGCATCCTCCCGCACGTATTTTTACTCCACTAGCCTGCGGGATACATCCTCTCGCACCTGTTTTTGCTCGACTAGCCTGCGGGATGCATCCTCTCGCAAGTGTTTTTGCTCGACTAGCCTGCGGGATGCATCCTCTCGCACGTGTTTTTGCTCGACTAGCCTGCGGGACGCATCCTCTCGCACGTGTTTTTACTCGACTAGCCTGCGGGATGCATCCTCTCGCACGTGTTTTTACTCGACTAGCCTGCGGGAAGCATCCTCTTGCACGTGTTTTTACTCGACTAGCATGCGGGATGCATCCTCTCGCACGTGTTTTTACTCGACTAGCCTGCGGGAAGCATCCTCTCGCACGTGTTTTTACTCGACTAGCCTGCGGGATGCATCCTCTCGCACGTGTTTTTACTCGACTAGCCTGCGGGAAGCATCCTCTTGCACGTGTTTTTACTCGACTAGCCTGCGGGATGCATCCTCTCGCACGTGTTTTTACTCGACTAGCCTGCGGGATGCATCCTCTCGCACTTGTTTTTACTCGACTAGCCATGCGCATCCCAAAAAACCTGCGCATGCGCATCCCACAAAACCTGCGCATGCGCATCCCACAAAACCTCGCACGTGTTTTTACTCGACTAGCCTGCGGGATGCATCCCCTCACACGTGTTTTTACTCGACTACCCTGCGGGATGCATCCTCTCGCACGTGTTTTTACTCGACTAGCCTGCGGGATGCATCCTCTCGCACGTGTTTTTGCTCGACTAGCCTGCGGGATGCATCCTCTCGCACGTGTTTTTGCTCGACTAGGCATGCGCATCCCAAAAAACCTGCGCATGCGCATCCCAAAAAACCTGCGCATGCGCATCCCACAAAACCTCGCACGTGTTTTTACTCGACTAGCCTGCGGGATGCATCCTCTCGCACGTGTTTTTACTCGACTAGCCTGCGGGATGCATCCTCTCGCACGTGTTTTTACTCGACTAGCCTGCGGGATGCATCCTCTCGCACGTGTTTTTACTCGACTAGCCTGCGGGATGCATCGTCTCGCACGTGTTTTTGCTCGACTAGCCTGCGGGATGCATCCTCTCGCACGTGTTTTTACTCGACTAGCCTGCGGGATGCATCCTCTCGCACGTGTTTTTGCTCGACTAGCCTGCGGGATGCATCCTCTCGCACGTGTTTTTGCTCGACTAGGCATGCGCATCCCAAAAAACCTGCGCATGCGCATCCCAAAAAACCTGCGCATGCGCATCCCACAAAACCTGCGCATGCGCTTCCCACAAAACCTCGCACGTGTTTTTACTCGACTAGCCTGCGGGATGCATCCCCTCACACGTGTTTTTACTCGACTACCCTGCGGGATGCATCCTCTCGCACGTGTTTTTACTCGACTAGCCTGCGGGATGCATCCTCTCGCACGTGTTTTTGCTCGACTAGCCTGCGGGATGCATCCTCTCGCACGTGTTTTTGCTCGACTAGGCGTGCGCATCCCAAAAAACCTGCGCATGCGCATCCCACAAAACCTCGCACGTGTTTTTACTCGACTAGCCTGCGGGATGCATCCTCTCGCACGTGTTTTTACTCGACTAGCCTGCGGGATGCATCCTCTCGCACGTGTTTTTACTCGACTAGCCTGCGGGATGCATCGTCTCGCACGTGTTTTTGCTCGACTAGCCTGCGGGATGCATCCTCTCGCACGTGTTTTTACTCGACTAGCCTGCGGGATGCATCCTCTCGCACGTGTTTTTGCTCGACTAGCCTGCGGGATGCATCCTCTCGCACGTGTTTTTGCTCGACTAGGCATGCGCATCCCAAAAAACCTGCGCATGCGCATCCCAAAAAACCTGCGCATGCGCATCCCACAAAACCTGCGCATGCGCATCCCAAAAAACCTGCGCATGCGCATCCCACAAAACCTGCGTATGCGCATCCCACAAAACCTCGCACGTGTTTTTACTCGACTAGCCTGCGGGATGCATCGTCTCGCACGTGTTTTTGCTCGACTAGCCTGCGGGATGCATCCTCTCGCACGTGTTTTTACTCGACTAGCCTGCGGGATTCATCCTCTCGCACGTGTTTTTACTCGACTAGCCTGCGGGATGCATCCTCTCGCACGTGTTTTTGCTCGACTTGCCTGCTGGATGCATCCTCTCGCACGTGTTTTTACTCGACTAGCCTGCGGGATGCATCCTCCCGCACGTATTTTTACTCCACTAGCCTGCGGGATACATCCTCTCGCACCTGTTTTTGCTCGACTAGCCTGCGGGATGCATCCTCTCGCAAGTGTTTTTGCTCGACTAGCCTGCGGGATGCATCCTCTCGCACGTGTTTTTGCTCGACTAGCCTGCGGGACGCATCCTCTCGCACGTGTTTTTACTCGACTAGCCTGCGGGATGCATCCTCTCGCACGTGTTTTTACTCGACTAGCCTGCGGGAAGCATCCTCTTGCACGTGTTTTTACTCGACTAGCATGCGGGATGCATCCTCTCGCACGTGTTTTTACTCGACTAGCCTGCGGGAAGCATCCTCTCGCACGTGTTTTTACTCGACTAGCCTGCGGGATGCATCCTCTCGCACGTGTTTTTACTCGACTAGCCTGCGGGAAGCATCCTCTTGCACGTGTTTTTACTCGACTAGCCTGCGGGATGCATCCTCTCGCACGTGTTTTTACTCGACTAGCCTGCGGGATGCATCCTCTCGCACTTGTTTTTACTCGACTAGCCATGCGCATCCCAAAAAACCTGCGCATGCGCATCCCACAAAACCTGCGCATGCGCATCCCACAAAACCTCGCACGTGTTTTTACTCGACTAGCCTGCGGGATGCATCCCCTCACACGTGTTTTTACTCGACTACCCTGCGGGATGCATCCTCTCGCACGTGTTTTTACTCGACTAGCCTGCGGGATGCATCCTCTCGCACGTGTTTTTGCTCGACTAGCCTGCGGGATGCATCCTCTCGCACGTGTTTTTGCTCGACTAGGCATGCGCATCCCAAAAAACCTGCGCATGCGCATCCCAAAAAACCTGCGCATGCGCATCCCAAAAAACCTGCGCATGCGCATCCCACAAAACCTCGCACGTGTTTTTACTCGACTAGCCTGCGGGATGCATCCTCTCGCACGTGTTTTTACTCGACTAGCCTGCGGGATGCATCCTCTCGCACGTGTTTTTACTCGACTAGCCTGCGGGATGCATCGTCTCGCACGTGTTTTTGCTCGACTCGCCTGCGGGATGCATCCTCTCGCACGTGTTTTTACTCGACTAGCCTGCGGGATGCATCCTCTCGCACGTGTTTTTGCTCGACTAGCCTGCGGGATGCATCCTCTCGCACGTGTTTTTGCTCGACTAGGCATGCGCATCCCAAAAAACCTGCGCATGCGCATCCCAAAAAACCTGCGCATGCGCATCCCACAAAACCTGCGCATGCGCATCCCACAAAACCTCGCACGTGTTTTTACTCGACTAGCCTGCGGGATGCATCCTCTCGCACGTGTTTTTACTCGACTAGCCTGCGGGATGCATCCTCTCGCACGTGTTTTTACTCGACTAGCCTGCGGGAAGCATCCTCTTGCACGTGTTTTTACTCGACTAGCCTGCGGGATGCATCCTCTCGCACGTGTTTTTACTCGACTAGCCTGCGGGATGCATCCTCTCGCACTTGTTTTTACTCGACTAGCCATGCGCATCCCAAAAAACCTGCGCATGCGCATCCCACAAAACCTCGCACGTGTTTTTACTCGACTAGCCTGCGGGATGCATCCCCTCACACGTGTTTTTACTCGACTACCCTGCGGGATGCATCCTCTCGCACGTGTTTTTACTCGACTAGCCTGCGGGATGCATCCTCTCGCACGTGTTTTTGCTCGACTAGCCTGCGGGATGCATCCTCTCGCACGTGTTTTTGCTCGACTAGGCATGCGCATCCCAAAAAACCTGCGCATGCGCATCCCAAAAAACCTGCGCATGCGCATCCCACAAAACCTCGCACGTGTTTTTACTCGACTAGCCTGCGGGATGCATCCTCTCGCACGTGTTTTTACTCGACTAGCCTGCGGGATGCATCCTCTCGCACGTGTTTTTACTCGACTAGCCTGCGGGATGCATCGTCTCGCACGTGTTTTTGCTCGACTAGCCTGCGGGATGCATCCTCTCGCACGTGTTTTTACTCGACTAGCCTGCGGGATGCATCCTCTCGCACGTGTTTTTGCTCGACTAGCCTGCGGGATGCATCCTCTCGCACGTGTTTTTGCTCGACTAGGCATGCGCATCCCAAAAAACCTCGCACGTGTTTTTACTCGACTAGCCTGCGCATGCGCATCCCACAAAACCTGCGCATGCGCATCCCACAAAACCTCGCACGTGTTTTTACTCGACTAGCCTGCGGGATGCATCCTCTCGCACGTGTTTTTACTCGACTAGCCTGCGGGATGCATCCTCTCGCACGTGTTTTTACTCGACTAGCCTGCGGGATGCATCGTCTCGCACGTGTTTTTACTCGACTGGCCTGCGGGATGCATCCTCTCGCACGTGTTTTTGCTCGACTAGCCATGCGCATCCCAAAAAACCTGCGCATGCGCATCCCAAAAAATCTGCGCATGCGCATCCCACAAAACCTGCGCATGCGCATCCCACAAAACCTCGCACGTGTTTGTGCTCGACTAGCCTGCGGGATGCATCCTTTCGCACGTGTTTTTACTCGACTAGCCTGCGGGATGCATCCTCTCGCACGTGTTTTTGCTCGACTAGCCTGCGGGATGCATCCTCTCGCACGTGTTTTTGCTCGACTAGCCATGCGCATCCTAAAAAACCTGCGCATCCCAAAAAATCTGCGCATGCGCATCCCACAAAACCTGCGCATGCGCATCCCACAAAACCTCGCACGTGTTTGTGCTCGACTAGACTGCGGGATGCATCCTTTCGCACGTGTTTTTACTCGACTAGCCTGCGGGATGCATCCTCTCGCACGTGTTTTTGCTCGACTAGCCTGCGGGATGCATCCTCTCGCACGCGTTTGTGCTCGACTAGCCTGCGGGATGCATCCTCTCGCACGTGTTTTTGCTCGACTAGGCATGCGCATCCCAGAAAACCTGCGCATGCGCATCCCAAAAAACCTGCGCATGCGCATCCCACAAAACCTGCGCATGCGCATCCCACAAAACCTCGCACGTGTTTTTACTCGACTAGCCTGCGGGATGCATCCTCTCGCACGTGTTTTTACTCGACTAGCCTGCGGGATGCATCCTCTCGCACGTGTTTCTACTCGACTAGCCTGCGGGATGCATCCTCTCGCTCGTATTTTTACTCGACTAGCCTGCGGGATGCATCGTCTCGCACGTGTTTTTACTCGACTAGCCTGCGGGATGCATCCTCTCGCACGTGTTTTTGCTCGACTAGCCTTGCGCATCCCAAAAAACCTGCGCATGCGCATCCCAAAAAATCTGCGCATGCGCATCCCACAAAACCTGCGCATGCGCATCCCACAAAACCTTGCACGTGTTTGTGCTCGACTAGCCTGCGGGATGCATCCTTTCGCACGTGTTTTTACTCGACTAGCCTGCGGGATGCATCCTCTCGCACGTGTTTTTGCTCGACTTCCCTGCGGGATGCATCCTCTCGCACGTGTTTGAGCTCGACTAGCCTGCGGGATGCATCCTCTCGCACGTGTTTTTACTCGACTAGCCTGCGGGATGCATCCTCTCGCACGTGTTTTTGCTCGACTAGCCTGCGGGATGCATCCTCTCGCACGTGTTTTTGCTCGACTAGCCTGCGGGATGCATCCTCTCGCACGTGTTTTTACTCGACTAGCCTGCGGGATGCATCCTCTCGCACGTGTTTTTACTCGACTACCCTGCGGGATGCATCCTCTCGCACGTGTTTTTGCTCGACTAGCCATGCGCATCCCAAAAAACCTGCGCATGCGCATCCCAAAAAACCTGCGCATGCGCATCCCAAAAAACCTGCGCATGCGCATCCCACAAAACCTGCGTATGCGCATCCCACAAAACCTCGCACGTGTTTTTACTCGACTAGCCTGCGGGATGCATCCTCTCGCACGTGTTTTTACTCGACTAGAATGCGGGATGCATCCTCTCGCACGTGTTTTTGCTCGACTAGCCATGCGCATCCCAAAAAGCTGCACATGCGCATCCCAAAAAACCTGCGCATGCGCATCCCACAAAACCTGCGCATGCGCATCCCACAAAACCTCGCACGTGTTTTTACTCGACTAGCCTGCGGGATGCAACCTCTCGCACGTGTTTTTGCTCGGCTAGCCTGCGGGATGCATCCTCTCGCACGTGTTTTTGCTCGACTAGCCATGCGCATCCCAAAAAACCTGCGCATGCGCATCCCACAAAACCTGCGCATGCGCATCCCACAAAACCTCGCACGTGTTTTTACTCGACTAGCCTGCGGGATGCATCCTCTCGCACGTGTTTTTACTCGACTAGCCTGCGGGATGCATCCTCTCGCACGTGTTTTTACTCGACTAGCCTGCGGGATGCATCGTCTCGCACGTGTTTTTACTCGACTAGCCTGCGGGATGCATCCTCTCGCACGTGTTTTTGCTCGACTAGCCATGCGCATCCCAAAAAACCTGCGCATGCGCATCCCAAAAAATCTGCGCATGCGCATCCCACAAAACCTGCGCATGCGCATCCCACAAAACCTCGCACGTGTTTGTGCTCGACTAGCCTGCGGGATGCATCCTTTCGCACGTGTTTTTACTCGACTAGCCTGCGGGATGCATCCTCTCGCACGTGTTTTTGCTCGACTAGCCTGCGGGATGCATCCTCTCGCACGTGTTTTTGCTCGACTAGCCATGCGCATCCTAAAAAACCTGCGCATCCCAAAAAATCTGCGCATGCGCATCCCACAAAACCTGCGCATGCGCATCCCACAAAACCTCGCACGTGTTTGTGCTCGACTAGACTGCGGGATGCATCCTTTCGCACGTGTTTTTACTCGACTAGCCTGCGGGATGCATCCTCTCGCACGTGTTTTTGCTCGACTAGCCTGCGGGATGCATCCTCTCGCACGTGTTTGTGCTCGACTAGCCTGCGGGATGCATCCTCTCGCACGTGTTTTTGCTCGACTAGGCATGCGCATCCCAGAAAACCTGCGCATGCGCATCCCAAAAAACCTGCGCATGCGCATCCCACAAAACCTGCGCATGCGCATCCCACAAAACCTCGCACGTGTTTTTACTCGACTAGCCTGCGGGATGCATCCTCTCGCACGTGTTTTTACTCGACTAGCCTGCGGGATGCATCCTCTCGCACGTGTTTCTACTCGACTAGCCTGCGGGATGCATCCTCTCGCACGTATTTTTACTCGACTAGCCTGCGGGATGCATCGTCTCGCACGTGTTTTTACTCGACTAGCCTGCGGGATGCATCCTCTCGCACGTGTTTTTGCTCGACTAGCCATGCGCATCCCAAAAAACCTGCACATGCGCATCCCAAAAAACCTGCGCATGCGCATCCCACAAAACCTGCGCATGCGCATCCTACAAAACCTCGCACGTGTTTTTACTCGACTAGCCTGCGGGATGCATCCTCTCGCACGTGTTTTTGCTCGGCTAGCCTGCGGGATGCATCCTCTCGCACGTGTTTTTGCTCGACTAGCCATGCGCATCCCAAAAAACCTGCGCATGCGCATCCCACAAAACCTGCGCATGCGCATCCCACAAAACCTCGCACGTGTTTTTACTCGACTAGCCTGCGGGATGCATCCTCTCGCACGTGTTTTTACACGACTAGCCTGCGGGATGCATCCTCTCGCACGTGTTTTTACTCGACTAGCCTGCGGGATGCATCGTCTCGCACGTGTTTTTACTCGACTAGCCTGCGGGATGCATCCTCTCGCACGTGTTTTTGCTCGACTAGCCATGCGCATCCCAAAAAACCTGCGCATGCGCATCCCACAAAACCTGCGCATGCGCATCCCACAAAACCTCGCACGTGTTTTTACTCGACTAGCCTGCGGGATGCATCCTCTCGCACGTGTTTTTACTCGACTAGCCTGCGGGATGCATCCTCTCGCACGTGTTTCTACTCGACTAGCCTGCGGGATGCATCCTCTCGCACGTATTTTTACTCGACTAGCCTGCGGGATGCATCGTCTCGCACGTGTTTTTACTCGACTAGCCTGCGGGATGCATCCTCTCGCACGTGTTTTTGCTCGACTAGCCTTGCGCATCCCAAAAAACCTGCGCATGCGCATCCCAAAAAATCTGCGCATGCGCATCCCACAAAACCTGCGCATGCGCATCCCACAAAACCTTGCACGTGTTTGTGCTCGACTAGCCTGCGGGATGCATCCTTTCGCACGTGTTTTTACTCGACTAGCCTGCGGGATGCATCCTCTCGCACGTGTTTTTGCTCGACTTCCCTGCGGGATGCATCCTCTCGCACGTGTTTGTGCTCGACTAGCCTGCGGGATGCATCCTCTCGCACGTGTTTTTACTCGACTAGCCTGCGGGATGCATCCTCTCGCACGTGTTTTTGCTCGACTAGCCTGCGGGATGCATCCTCTCGCACGTGTTTTTGCTCGACTAGCCTGCGGGATGCATCCTCTCGCACGTGTTTTTACTCGACTAGCCTGCGGGATGCATCCTCTCGCACGTGTTTTTACTCGACTACCCTGCGGGATGCATCCTCTCGCACGTGTTTTTGCTCGACTAGCCATGCGCATCCCAAAAAACCTGCGCATGCGCATCCCAAAAAACCTGCGCATGCGCATCCCAAAAAACCTGCGCATGCGCATCCCACAAAACCTGCGTATGCGCATCCCACAAAACCTCGCACATGTTTTTACTCGACTAGCCTGCGGGATGCATCCTCTCGCACGTGTTTTTACTCGACTAGAATGCGGGATGCATCCTCTCGCACGTGTTTTTGCTCGACTAGCCATGCGCATCCCAAAAAACCTGCACATGCGCATCCCAAAAAACCTGCGCATGCGCATCCCACAAAACCTGCGCATGCGCATCCCACAAAACCTCGCACGTGTTTTTACTCGACTAGCCTGCGGGATGCAACCTCTCGCACGTGTTTTTGCTCGGCTAGCCTGCGGGATGCATCCTCTCGCACGTGTTTTTGCTCGACTAGCCATGCGCATCCCAAAAAACCTGCGCATGCGCATCCCACAAAACCTGCGCATGCGCATCCCACAAAACCTCGCACGTGTTTTTACTCGACTAGCCTGCGGGATGCATCCTCTCGCACGTGTTTTTACTCGACTAGCCTGCGGGATGCATCCTCTCGCACGTGTTTTTACTCGACTAGCCTGCGGGATGCATCGTCTCGCACGTGTTTTTACTCGACTAGCCTGCGGGATGCATCCTCTCGCACGTGTTTTTGCTCGACTAGCCATGCGCATCCCAAAATACCTGCGCATGCGCATCCCAAAAAATCTGCACATGCGCATCCCAAAAAACCTGCGCATGCGCATCCCAAAAAACCTGCGCATGCGCATCCCACAAAACCTGCGTATGCGCATCCCACAAAACCTCGCACGTGTTTTTACTCGACTAGCCTGCGGGATGCATCCTCTCGCACGTGTTTTTACTCGACTAGCCTGCGGGATGCATCCTCTCGCACGTGTTTTTGCTCGACTAGCCATGCGCATCCCAAAAAACCTGCACATGCGCATCCCAAAAATCCTGCGCATGCGCATCCCACAAAACCTGCGCATGCGCATCCCACAAAACCTGCGCATGCGCATCCCACAAAACCTCGCACGTGTTTGTGCTCGACTAGCCTGCGGGATGCATCCTTTCGCACGTGTTTTTACTCGACTAGCCTGCGGGATGCATCCTCTCGCACGTGTTTTTACTCGACTAGCCTGCGGGATGCATCCTCTCGCACGTGTTTTTACTCGACTAGCCTGCGGGATGCATCGTCTCGCACGTGTTTTTACTCGACTAGCCTGCGGGATGCATCCTCTCGCACGTGTTTTTGCTCGACTAGCCATGCGCATCCCAAAAAACCTGCGCATGCGCATCCCAAAAAATCTGCGCATGCGCATCCCACAAAACCTGCGCATGCGCATCCCACAAAACCTCGCACGTGTTTGTGCTCGACTAGCCTGCGGGATGCATCCTTTCGCACGTGTTTTTACTCGACTAGCCTGCGGGATGCATCCTCTCGCACGTGTTTTTGCTCGACTAGCCTGCGGGATGCATCCTCTCGCACGTGTTTGTGCTCGACTAGCCTGCGGGATGCATCCTCTCGCACGTGTTTTTGCTCGACTAGGCATGCGCATCCCAGAAAACCTGCGCATGCGCATCCCAAAAAACCTGCGCATGCGCATCCCACAAAACCTGCGCATGCGCATCCCACAAAACCTCGCACGTGTTTTTACTCGACTAGCCTGCGGGATGCATCCTCTCGCACGTGTTTTTACTCGACTAGCCTGCGGGATGCATCCTCTCGCACGTGTTTCTACTCGACTAGCCTGCGGGATGCATCCTCTCGCACGTATTTTTACTCGACTAGCCTGCGGGATGCATCGTCTCGCACGTGTTTTTACTCGACTAGCCTGCGGGATGCATCCTCTCGCACGTGTTTTTGCTCGACTAGCCATGCGCATCCCAAAAAACCTGCGCATGCGCATCCCACAAAACCTGCGCATGCGCATCCCACAAAACCTCGCACGTGTTTTTACTCGACTAGCCTGCGGGATGCATCCTCTCGCACGTGTTTTTACTCGACTAGCCTGCGGGATGCATCCTCTCGCACGTGTTTTTACTCGACTAGAATGCGGGATGCATCCTCTCGCACGTGTTTTTGCTCGACTAGCCATGCGCATCCCAAAAAACCTGCACATGCGCATCCCAAAAAACCTGCGCATGCGCATCCCACAAAACCTGCGCATGCGCATCCCACAAAACCTCGCAAGTGTTTTTACTCGACTAGCCTGCGGGATGCAACCTCTCGCACGTGTTTTTGCTCGGCTAGCCTGCGGGATGCATCCTCTCGCACGTGTTTTTGCTCGACTAGCCATGCGCATCCCAAAAACCTGCGCATGCGCATCCCACAAAACCTGCGCATGCGCATCCCACAAAACCTCGCACGTGTTTTTACTCGACTAGCCTGCGGGATGCATCCTCTCGCACGTGTTTTTACTCGACTAGCCTGCGGGATGCATCGTCTCGCACGTGTTTTTACTCGACTAGCCTGCGGGATGCATCCTCTCGCACGTGTTTTTGCTCGACTAGCCATGCGCATCCCAAAAAACCTGCGCATGCGCATCCCACAAAACCTGCGCATGCGCATCCCACAAAACCTCGCACGTGTTTTTACTCGACTAGCCTGCGGGATGCATCCTCTCGCACGTGTTTTTACTCGACTAGCCTGCGGGATGCATCCTCTCGCACGTGTTTCTACTCGACTAGCCTGCGGGATGCATCCTCTCGCACGTATTTTTACTCGACTAGCCTGCGGGATGCATCGTCTCGCACGTGTTTTTACTCGACTAGCCTGCGGGATGCATCCCTCTCGCACGTGTTTTTGCTCGACTAGCCATGCGCATCCCAAAAAACCTGCGCATGCGCATCCCAAAAAATCTGCGCATGCGCATCCCACAAAACCTGCGCATGCGCATCCCACAAAACCTCGCACGTGTTTGTGCTCGACTAGCCTGCGGGATGCATCCTTTCGCACGTGTTTTTACTCGACTAGCCTGCGGGATGCATCCTCTCGCACGTGTTTTTGCTCGACTAGCCTGCGGGATGCATCCTCTCGCACGTGTTTTTGCTCGACTAGAAATGCGCATCCTAAAAAACCTGCGCATCCCAAAAAATCTGCGCATGCGCATCCCACAAAACCTGCGCATGCGCATCCCACAAAACCTCGCACGTGTTTGTGCTCGACTAGACTGCGGGATGCATCCTTTCGCACGTGTTTTTACTCGACTAGCCTGCGGGATGCATCCTCTCGCACGTGTTTTTGCTCGACTAGCCTGCGGGATGCATCCTCTCGCACGTGTTTGTGCTCGACTAGCCTGCGGGATGCATCCTCTCGCACGTGTTTTTGCTCGACTAGGCATGCGCATCCCAGAAAACCTGCGCATGCGCATCCCAAAAAACCTGCGCATGCGCATCCCACAAAACCTGCGCATGCGCATCCCACAAAACCTCGCACGTGTTTTTACTCGACTAGCCTGCGGGATGCATCCTCTCGCACGTGTTTTTACTCGACTAGCCTGCGGGATGCATCCTCTCGCACGTGTTTCTACTCGACTAGCCTGCGGGATGCATCCTCTCGCACGTATTTTTACTCGACTAGCCTGCGGGATGCATCGTCTCGCACGTGTTTTTACTCGACTAGCCTGCGGGATGCATCCTCTCGCACGTGTTTTTGCTCGACTAGCCATGCGCATCCCAAAAAACCTGCGCATGCGCATCCCACAAAACCTGCGCATGCGCATCCCACAAAACCTCGCACGTGTTTTTACTCGACTAGCCTGCGGGATGCATCCTCTCGCACGTGTTTTTACTCGACTAGCCTGCGGGATGCATCCTCTCGCACGTGTTTTTACTCGACTAGAATGCGGGATGCATCCTCTCGCACGTGTTTTTGCTCGACTAGCCATGCGCATCCCAAAAAACCTGCACATGCGCATCCCAAAAAACCTGCGCATGCGCATCCCACAAAACCTGCGCATGCGCATCCCACAAAACCTCGCAAGTGTTTTTACTCGACTAGCCTGCGGGATGCAACCTCTCGCACGTGTTTTTGCTCGGCTAGCCTGCGGGATGCATCCTCTCGCACGTGTTTTTGCTCGACTAGCCATGCGCATCCCAAAAAACCTGCGCATGCGCATCCCACAAAACCTGCGCATGCGCATCCCACAAAACCTCGCACGTGTTTTTACTCGACTAGCCTGCGGGATGCATCCTCTCGCACGTGTTTTTACTCGACTAGCCTGCGGGATGCATCGTCTCGCACGTGTTTTTACTCGACTAGCCTGCGGGATGCATCCTCTCGCACGTGTTTTTGCTCGACTAGCCATGCGCATCCCAAAAAACCTGCGCATGCGCATCCCACAAAACCTGCGCATGCGCATCCCACAAAACCTCGCACGTGTTTTTACTCGACTAGCCTGCGGGATGCATCCTCTCGCACGTGTTTTTACTCGACTAGCCTGCGGGATGCATCCTCTCGCACGTGTTTCTACTCGACTAGCCTGCGGGATGCATCCTCTCGCACGTATTTTTACTCGACTAGCCTGCGGGATGCATCGTCTCGCACGTGTTTTTACTCGACTAGCCTGCGGGATGCATCCTCTCGCACGTGTTTTTGCTCGACTAGCCTTGCGCATCCCAAAAAACCTGCGCATGCGCATCCCAAAAAATCTGCGCATGCGCATCCCACAAAACCTGCGCATGCGCATCCCACAAAACCTTGCACGTGTTTGTGCTCGACTAGCCTGCGGGATGCATCCTTTCGCACGTGTTTTTACTCGACTAGCCTGCGGGATGCATCCTCTCGCACGTGTTTTTGCTCGACTTCCCTGCGGGATGCATCCTCTCGCACGTGTTTGTGCTCGACTAGCCTGCGGGATGCATCCTCTCGCACGTGTTTTTACTCGACTAGCCTGCGGGATGCATCCTCTCGCACGTGTTTTTGCTCGACTAGCCTGCGGGATGCATCCTCTCGCACGTGTTTTTGCTCGACTAGCCTGCGGGATGCATCCTCTCGCACGTGTTTTTACTCGACTAGCCTGCGGGATGCATCCTCTCGCACGTGTTTTTGCTCGACTAGCCTGCGGGATGCATCCTCTCGCACGTGTTTTTGCTCGACTAGCCTGCGGGATGCATCCTCTCGCACGTGTTTTTACTCGACTAGCCTGCGGGATGCATCCTCTCGCACGTGTTTTTACTCGACTACCCTGCGGGATGCATCCTCTCGCACGTGTTTTTGCTCGACTAGCCATGCGCATCCCAAAAAACCTGCGCATGCGCATCCCAAAAAACCTGCGCATGCGCATCCCAAAAAACCTGCGCATGCGCATCCCACAAAACCTGCGTATGCGCATCCCACAAAACCTCGCACGTGTTTTTACTCGACTAGCCTGCGGGATGCATCCTCTCGCACGTGTTTTTACTCGACTAGAATGCGGGATGCATCCTCTCGCACGTGTTTTTGCTCGACTAGCCATGCGCATCCCAAAAAACCTGCACATGCGCATCCCAAAAAACCTGCGCATGCGCATCCCACAAAACCTGCGCATGCGCATCCCACAAAACCTCGCACGTGTTTTTACTCGACTAGCCTGCGGGATGCAACCTCTCGCACGTGTTTTTGCTCGGCTAGCCTGCGGGATGCATCCTCTCGCACGTGTTTTTGCTCGACTAGCCATGCGCATCCCAAAAAACCTGCGCATGCGCATCCCACAAAACCTGCGCATGCGCATCCCACAAAACCTGCGCATGCGCATCCCACAAAACCTCGCACGTGTTTTTACTCGACTAGCCTGCGGGATGCATCCTCTCGCACGTGTTTTTACTCGACTAGCCTGCGGGATGCATCCTCTCGCACGTGTTTTTACTCGACTAGCCTGCGGGATGCATCGTCTCGCACGTGTTTTTACTCGACTAGCCTGCGGGATGCATCCTCTCGCACGTGTTTTTGCTCGACTAGCCATGCGCATCCCAAAATACCTGCGCATGCGCATCCCAAAAAATCTGCACATGCGCATCCCAAAAAACCTGCGCATGCGCATCCCAAAAAACCTGCGCATGCGCATCCCACAAAACCTGCGTATGCGCATCCCACAAAACCTCGCACGTGTTTTTACTCGACTAGCCTGCGGGATGCATCCTCTCGCACGTGTTTTTACTCGACTAGCCTGCGGGATGCATCCTCTCGCACGTGTTTTTGCTCGACTAGCCATGCGCATCCCAAAAAACCTGCACATGCGCATCCCAAAAATCCTGCGCATGCGCATCCCACAAAACCTGAGCATGCGCATCCCACAAAACCTGCGCATGCGCATCCCACAAAACCTCGCACGTGTTTGTGCTCGACTAGCCTGCGGGATGCATCCTTTCGCACGTGTTTTTACTCGACTAGCCTGCGGGATGCATCCTCTCGCACGTGTTTTTGCTCGACTTCCCTGCGGGATGCATCCTCTCGCACGTGTTTGTGCTCGACTAGCCTGCGGGATGCATCCTCTCGCACGTGTTTTTACTCGACTAGCCTGCGGGATGCATCCTCTCGCACGTGTTTTTGCTCGACTAGCCTGCGGGATGCATCCTCTCGCACGTGTTTTTGCTCGACTAGCCTGCGGGATGCATCCTCTCGCACGTGTTTTTACTCGACTAGCCTGCGGGATGCATCCTCTCGCACGTGTTTTTACTCGACTACCCTGCGGGATGCATCCTCTCGCACGTGTTTTTGCTCGACTAGCCATGCGCATCCCAAAAAACCTGCGCATGCGCATCCCAAAAAACCTGCGCATGCGCATCCCAAAAAACCTGCGCATGCGCATCCCACAAAACCTGCGTATGCGCATCCCACAAAACCTCGCACGTGTTTTTACTCGACTAGCCTGCGGGATGCATCCTCTCGCACGTGTTTTTACTCGACTAGCCTGCGGGATGCATCCTCTCGCACGTGTTTTTGCTCGACTAGCCATGCGCATCCCAAAAAACCTGCACATGCGCATCCCAAAAAACCTGCGCATGCGCATCCCACAAAACCTGCGCATGCGCATCCCACAAAACCTCGCACGTGTTTTTACTCGACTAGCCTGCGGGATGCATCCTCTCGCACGTGTTTTTGCTCGGCTAGCCTGCGGGATGCATCCTCTCGCACGTGTTTTTGCTCGACTAGCCATGCGCATCCCAAAAAACCTGCGCATGCGCATCCCACAAAACCTCGCACGTGTTTTTACTCGACTAGCCTGCGGGATGCATCCTCTCGCACGTGTTTTTACTCGACTAGCCTGCGGGATGCATCCTCTCGCACGTGTTTTTACTCGACTAGCCTGCGGGATGCATCGTCTCGCACGTGTTTTTACTCGACTAGCCTGCGGGATGCATCCTCTCGCACGTGTTTTTGCTCGACTAGCCATGCGCATCCCAAAAAACCTGCGCATGCGCATCCCAAAAAATCTGCGCATGCGCATCCCACAAAACCTGCGCATGCGCATCCCACAAAACCTCGCACGTGTTTGTGCTCGACTAGCCTGCGGGATGCATCCTTTCGCACGTGTTTTTACTCGACTAGCCTGCGGGATGCATCCTCTCGCACGTGTTTTTGCTCGACTAGCCTGCGGGATGCATCCTCTCGCACGTGTTTTTGCTCGACTAGCCATGCGCATCCTAAAAAACCTGCGCATCCCAAAAAATCTGCGCATGCGCATCCCACAAAACCTGCGCATGCGCTTCCCACAAAACCTCGCACGTGTTTGTGCTCGACTAGACTGCGGGATGCATCCTTTCGCACGTGTTTTTACTCGACTAGCCTGCGGGATGCATCCTCTCGCACGTGTTTTTGCTCGACTAGCCTGCGGGATGCATCCTCTCGCACGTGTTTGTGCTCGACTAGCCTGCGGGATGCATCCTCTCGCACGTGTTTTTGCTCGACTAGGCATGCGCATCCCAGAAAACCTGCGCATGCGCATCCCAAAAAACCTGCGCATGCGCATCCCACAAAACCTGCGCATGCGCATCCCACAAAACCTCGCACGTGTTTTTACTCGACTAGCCTGCGGGATGCATCCTCTCGCACGTGTTTTTACTCGACTAGCCTGCGGGATGCATCCTCTCGCACGTGTTTCTACTCGACTAGCCTGCGGGATGCATCCTCTCGCACGTATTTTTACTCGACTAGCCTGCGGGATGCATCGTCTCGCACGTGTTTTTACTCGACTAGCCTGCGGGATGCATCCTCTCGCACGTGTTTTTGCTCGACTAGCCTAGCGCATCCCAAAAAACCTGCGCATGCGCATCCCAAAAAATCTGCGCATGCGCATCCCACAAAACCTGCGCATGCGCATCCCACAAAACCTTGCACGTGTTTGTGCTCGACTAGCCTGCGGGATGCATCCTTTCGCACGTGTTTTTACTCGACTAGCCTGCGGGATGCATCCTCTCGCACGTGTTTTTGCTCGACTTCCCTGCGGGATGCATCCTCTCGCACGTGTTTGTGCTCGACTAGCCTGCGGGATGCATCCTCTCGCACGTGTTTTTACTCGACTAGCCTGCGGGATGCATCCTCTCGCACGTGTTTTTGCTCGACTAGCCTGCGGGATGCATCCTCTCGCACGTGTTTTTGCTCGACTAGCCTGCGGGATGCATCCTCTCGCACGTGTTTTTACTCGACTAGAATGCGGGATGCATCCTCTCGCACGTGTTTTTACTCGACTACCCTGCGGGATGCATCCTCTCGCACGTGTTTTTGCTCGACTAGCCATGCGCATCCCAAAAAACCTGCGCATGCGCATCCCAAAAAACCTGCGCATGCGCATCCCAAAAAACCTGCGCATGCGCATCCCACAAAACCTGCGTATGCGCATCCCACAAAACCTCGCACGTGTTTTTACTCGACTAGCCTGCGGGATGCATCCTCTCGCACGTGTTTTTACTCGACTAGAATGCGGGATGCATCCTCTCGCACGTGTTTTTGCTCGACTAGCCATGCGCATCCCAAAAAACCTGCACATGCGCATCCCAAAAAACCTGCGCATGCGCATCCCACAAAACCTGCGCATGCGCATCCCACAAAACCTCGCACGTGTTTTTACTCGACTAGCCTGCGGGATGCAACCTCTCGCACGTGTTTTTGCTCGGCTAGCCTGCGGGATGCATCCTCTCGCACGTGTTTTTGCTCGACTAGCCATGCGCATCCCAAAAAACCTGCGCATGCGCATCCCACAAAACCTGCGCATGCGCATCCCACAAAACCTCGCACGTGTTTTTACTCGACTAGCCTGCGGGATGCATCCTCTCGCACGTGTTTTTACTCGACTAGCCTGCGGGATGCATCCTCTCGCACGTGTTTTTACTCGACTAGCCTGCGGGATGCATCGTCTCGCACGTGTTTTTACTCGACTAGCCTGCGGGATGCATCCTCTCGCACGTGTTTTTGCTCGACTAGCCATGCGCATCCCAAAATACCTGCGCATGCGCATCCCAAAAAATCTGCACATGCGCATCCCAAAAAACCTGCGCATGCGCATCCCACAAAACCTGCGTATGCGCATCCCACAAAACCTCGCACGTGTTTTTACTCGACTAGCCTGCGGGATGCAACCTCTCGCACGTGTTTTTGCTCGGCTAGCCTGCGGGATGCATCCTCTCGCACGTGTTTTTGCTCGACTAGCCATGCGCATCCCAAAAAACCTGCGCATGCGCATCCCACAAAACCTCGCACGTGTTTTTACTCGACTAGCCTGCGGGATGCATCCTCTCGCACGTGTTTTTACTCGACTAGCCTGCGGGATGCATCCTCTCGCACGTGTTTTTACTCGACTAGCCTGCGGGATGCATCGTCTCGCACGTGTTTTTACTCGACTAGCCTGCGGGATGCATCCTCTCCCACGTGTTTTTGCTCGACTAGCCATGCGCATCCCAAAATACCTGCGCATGCGCATCCCAAAAAATCTGCGCATGCGCATCCCACAAAACCTGCGCATGCGCATCCCACAAAACCTCGCACGTGTTTGTGCTCGACTAGCCTGCGGGATGCATCCTTTCGCACGTGTTTTTACTCGACTAGCCTGCGGGATGCATCCTCTCGCACGTGTTTTTGCTCGACTAGCCTGCGGGATGCATCCTCTCGCACGTGTTTTTGCTCGACTAGCCATGCGCATCCCAAAAAACCTGCGCATCCCAAAAAATCTGCGCATGCGCATCCCACAAAACCTGCGCATGCGCATCCCACAAAACCTCGCACGTTTTTGTGCTCGACTAGACTGCGGGATGCATCCTTTCGCACGTGTTTTTACTCGACTAGCCTGCGGGATGCATCCTCTCGCACGTGTTTTTGCTCGACTAGCCTGCGGGATGCATCCTCTCGCACGTGTTTGTGCTCGACTAGCCTGCGGGATGCATCCTCTCGCACGTGTTTTTACTCGACTAGCCTGCGGGATGCATCCTCTCGCACGTGTTTTTGCTCGACTAGCCTGCGGGATGCATCCTCTCGCACGTGTTTTTGCTCGACTAGCCTGCGGGATGCATCCTCTCGCACGTGTTTTTACTCGACTAGCCTGCGGGATGCATCCTCTCGCACGTGTTTTTACTCGACTACCCTGCGGGATGCATCCTCTCGCACGTGTTTTTGCTCGACTAGCCATGCGCATCCCAAAAAACATGCGCATGTGCATCCCAAAAAACCTGCGCATGCGCATCCCACAAAACCTGCGCATGCGCATCCCACAAAACCTCGCACGTGTTTTTACTCGACTAGCCTGCGGGATGCATCCTCTCGCACGTGTTTTTACTCGACTAGCCTGCGGGATGCATCCTCTCGCACGTGTTTTTGCTCGACTAGCCATGCGCATCCCAAAAAACCTGCACATGCGCATCCCAAAAAACCTGCGCATGCGCATCCCACAAAACCTGCGCATGCGCATCCCACAAAACCTCGCACGTGTTTTTACTCGACTAGCCTGCGGGATGCATCCTCTCGCACGTGTTTTTGCTCGGCTAGCCTGCGGGATGCATCCTCTCGCACGTGTTTTTGCTCGGCTAGCCATGCGCATCCCAAAAAACCTGCGCATGCGCATCCCACAAAACCTGCGCATGCGCATCCCACAAAACCTCGCACGTGTTTTTGCTCGACTAGCCTGCGGGATGCATCCTCTCGCACGTGTTTTTGCTCGACTAGCCTGCGGGATGCATCCTCTCGCACGTGTTTTTGCTCGACTAGCCATACGCATCCCAAAAAACCTGCGCATGCGCATCCCACAAAACCTGCGCATGCGCATCCCACAAAACCTTGCACGTGTTTTTACTCGACTAGCCTGCGGGATGCATCCTCTCGCACGTGTTTTTACTCGACTAGCCTGCGGGATGCATCCTCTCGCACGTGTTTTTACTCGACTAGCCTGCGGGATGCATCCTCTCGCACGTGTTTTTACTCGACTACCCTGCGGGATGCATCCTCTCGCACGTGTTTTGCTCGACTAGCCATGCGCATCCCATAAAACCTGCGCATGCGCATCCCACAAAACCTGCGCATGCGCATCCCACAAAACCTCGCACGTGTTTTTACTCGACTAGCCTGCGGGATGCATCCTCTCGCACGTGTTTTTACTCTACTAGCCTGCGGGATGCATCCTCTCGCACGTGTTTTTACTCGACTAGCCTGCGGGATGCATCCTCTCGCACGTGTTTTGCTCGACTAGCCATGCGCATCCCATAAAACCTGCGCATGCGCATCCCACAAAACCTGCGCATGCGCATCCCACAAAACCTCGCACGTGTTTTTACTCGACTAGCCTGCGGGATGCATCCTCTCGCACGTGTTTTTACTCGACTAGCCTGCGGGATGCATCCTCTCGCACGTGTTTTTGCTCGACTAGGCATGCGCATCCCAAAAAACCTGCGCATGCGCATCCCCAAAAACCTGCGCATGCGCATCCCACAAAACCTCGCACGTGTTTTTACTCGACTAGCCTGCGGGATGTATCCTCTCGCACGTGTTTTTACTCGACTAGCCTGCGGGATGCATCCTCTCGCACGTGTTTTTACTCGACTAGCCTGCGGTATGCATTGTCTCGCACGTGTTTTTACTCGACTAGCCTGCGGGATGCATCCTCTCGCACGTGTTTTTACTCGACTAGCCTGCGGGATGCATCCTCTCGCACGTGTTTTTACTCGACTAGCCTGCAGGATGCATCCTCTCGCACGTGTTTTTACTCGACTAGCCTGCGGGATGCATCCTCTCGCACGTGTTTTTGCTCGACTAGCCATGCGCATCCCAAAAAACCTGCGCATGCGCATCCCAAAAAACCTGCGCATGCGCATCCCACAAAACCTGCGCATGCGCATCCCACAAAACCTCGCACGTGTTTTTACTCGACTAGCCTGCGGGATGCATCCTCTCGCACGTGTTTTTACTCGACTAGCCTGCGGGATGCATCCTCTCGCACGTGTTTTTGCTCGGCTAGCCTGCGGGATGCATCCTCTCGCACGTGTTTTTGCTCGACTAGCCATGCGCATCACAAAAAACCTGCGCATGCGCATCCCACAAAACCTCGCACGTGTTTGTGCTCGACTAGCCTGCGGGATGCATCCTTTCGCACGTGTTTTTACTCGACTAGCCTGCGGGATGCATCCTCTCGCACGTGTTTTTACTCGACTAGCCTGCGGGATGCATCCTCTCGCACGTGTTTTTACTCGACTACCCTGCGGGATGCATCCTCTCGCACGTGTTTTTGCTCGACTAGCCATGCGCATCCCAAAAAACCTGCGCATGCGCATCCCACAAAACCTGCGCATGCGCATCCCACAAAACCTGCGCATGCGCATCCCACAAAACCTCGCACGTGTTTTTACTCGACTAGCCTGCGGGATGCATCCTCTCGCACGTGTTTTTACTCGACTAGCCTGCGGGATGCATCCCCTCGCACGTGTTTTTACTCGACTAGCCTGCGGGATGCATCCTCTCGCACGTGTTTTACTCGACTAGCCTGCGGGATGCATCCTCTCGCACGTGTTTTTACTCGACTACCCTGCGGGATGCATCCTCTCGCACGTGTTTTGCTCGACTAGCCATGCGCATCCCATAAAACCTGCGCATGCGCATCCCACAAAACCTGCGCATGCGCATCCCACAAAACCTCGCACGTGTTTTTACTCGACTAGCCTGCGGGATGCATCCTCTCGCACGTGTTTTTACTCGACTAGCCTGCGGGATGCATCCTCTCGCACGTGTTTTTACTCGACTACCCTGCGGGATGCATCCTCTCGCACGTGTTTTTACTCGACTAGCCTGCGGGATGCATCCTCTCGCACGTGTTTTTACTCGACTAGCCCTCAGGATGCATCCTCTCGCACGTGTTTTTACTCGACTAGCCTGCGGGATGCATCCTCTTGCACGTGTTTTTGCTCGACTAGCCTGCGGGATGCATCCTCTCGCACGTGTTTTTACTCGACTAGCCTGCGGGATGCATCCTCTCGCACGTGTTTTTGCTCGACTAGCCTGCGGGATGCATCCTCTCGCACGTGTTTTTGCTCGACTAGCCTGCGGGATGCATCCTATCGCACGTGTTTTTGATCGACTAGCCTGCGGGATGCATCCTCTCGCACGTGTTTTGCTCGACTAGCCATGCGCATCCCATAAAACCTGCGCATGCGCATCCCACAAAACCTGCGCATGCGCATCCCACAAAACCTGCGCATGCGCATCCCACAAAACCTCGCACGTGTTTTTACTCGACTAGCCTGCGGGATGCATCCTCTCGCACGTGTTTTTACTCGACTAGCCTGCGGGATGCATCCTCTCGCACGTGTTTTTACTCGACTACCCTGCGGGATGCATCCTCTCGCACATGTTTTGCTCGACTAGCCATGCGCATCCCATAAAACCTGCGCATGCGCATCCCACAAAACCTGCGCATGCGCATCCCACAAAACCTCGCACGTGTTTTTACTCGACTAGCCTGCGGGATGCATCCTCTCGCACGTGTTTTTACTCGACTAGCCTGCGGGATGCATCCTCTCGCACGTGTTTTTACTCGACTACCCTGCGGGATGCATCCTCTCGCACGTGTTTTTACTCGACTAGCCTGCGGGATGCATCCTCTCGCACGTGTTTTTACTCGACTAGCCCTCAGGATGCATCCTCTCGCACGTGTTTTTACTCGACTAGCCTGCGGGATGCATCCTCTCGCACGTGTTTTTGCTCGACTAGCCTGCGGGATGCATCCTCTCGCACGTGTTTTTGCTCGACTAGCCTGCGGGATGCATCCTCTCGCACGTGTTTTTGCTCGACTAGCCTGCGGGATGCATCCTCTCGCACGTGTTTTGCTCGACTAGCCATGCGCATCCCATAAAACCTGCGCATGCGCATCCCACAAAACCTGCGCATGCGCATCCCACAAAACCTGCGCATGCGCATCCCACAAAACCTCGCACGTGTTTTTACTCGACTAGCCTGCGGGATGCATCCTCTCGCACGTGTTTTTACTCGACTAGCCTGCGGGATGCATCCTCTCGCACGTGTTTTTACTCGACTACCCTGCGGGATGCATCCTCTCGCACGTGTTTTGCTCGACTAGCCATGCGCATCCCATAAAACCTGCGCATGCGCATCCCACAAAACCTGCGCATGCGCATCCCACAAAACCTCGCACGTGTTTTTACTCGACTAGCCTGCGGGATGCATCCTCTCGCACGTGTTTTTACTCGACTAGCCTGCGGGATGCATCCTCTCGCACGTGTTTTTACTCGACTAGCCTGCGGGATGCATCCTCTCGCACGTGTTTTTACTCGACTAGCCTGCAGGATGCATCCTCTCGCACGTGTTTTTACTCGACTAGCCTGCGGGATGCATCCTCTCGCACGTGTTTTTGCTCGACTAGCCATGCGCATCCCAAAAAACCTGCGCATGCGCATCCCACAAAACCTCGCACGTGTTTTTACTCGACTAGCCTGCGGGATGCATCCTCTCGCACGTGTTTTTACTCGACTAGCCTGCGGGATGCATCCTCTCGCACGTGTTTTTGCTCGACTAGCCTGCGGGATGCATCCTCTCGCACGTGTTTTTGCTCGACTAGGCATGCGCATCCCAAAAAACCTGCGCATGCGCATCCCACAAAACCTCGCACGTGTTTTTACTCGACTAGCCTGCGGGATGCATCCTCTCGCACGTGTTTTTACTCGACTAGCCTGCGGGATGCATCCTCTCGCACGTGTTTTTACTCGACTAGCCTGCGGGATGCATCCTCTCGCACGTGTTTTTAATCGACTAGCCTGCGGGATGCATCCTCTCGCACGTGTTTTTACTCGACTAGCCTGCGGGATGCATCCTCTCGCACGTGTTTTTACTCGACTAGCCTGCGGGATGCATCCTCTCGCACGTGTTTTTGCTCGACTAGCCTGCGGGATGCATCCTCTCGCACGTGTTTTTGCTCGACTAGCCTGCGGGATGCATCCTCTCGCACGTGTTTTTACTCGACTAGCCTGCGGGATGCATCCTCTCGCACGTGTTTTTACTCGACTACCCTGCGGGATGCATCCTCTCGCACGTGTTTTTACTCGACTACCCTGCGGGATGCATCCTCTCGCACGTGTTTTTGCTCGACTAGCCATGCGCATCCCAAAAAACCTGCGCATGCGCATCCCACAAAACCTCGCACGTGTTTGTGCTCGACTAGCCTGCGGGATGCATCCTCTCGCACGTGTTTTTGCTCGACTAGCCTGCGGGATGCATCCTCTCGCACGTGTTTTTGCTCGACTAGCCTGCGGGACGCATCCTCTCGCACGTGTTTTTACTCGACTAGCCTGCAGGATGCATCCTCTCGCACGTGTTTTTACTCGACTAGCCTGCGGGATGCATCCTCTCGCACGTGTTTTTGCTCGACTAGCCTGCGGGATGCATCCTCTCGCACGTGTTTTTGCTCGACTAGCCTGCGGGATGCATCCTCTCGCACGTGTTTTTGCTCGACTAGCCTGCGGGATGCATCCTCTCGCACGTGTTTTTGCTCGACTAGCCTGCGGGACGCATCCTCTCGCACGTGTTTTTACTCGACTAGCCTGCAGGATGCATCCTCTCGCACGTGTTTTTACTCGACTAGCCTGCGGGATGCATCCTCTCGCACGTGTTTTTGCTCGACTAGCCTGCGGGATGCATCCTCTCGCACGTGTTTTTGCTCGACTAGCCTGCGGGATGCATCCTCTCGCACGTGTTTTTGCTCGACTAGCCTGCGGGATGCATCCTCTCGCACGTGTTTTTGCTCGACTAGCCTGCGGGATGCATCCTCTCGCACGTGTTATTACTCGACTAGCCTGCGGGATGCATCCTCTCGCACGTGTTTTTGCTCGACTAGCCTGCGGGATGCATCCTCTCGCACGTGTTTTTGCTCGACTAGCCTGCGGGATGCATCCTCTCGCACGTGTTTTTGCTCGACTAGCCTGCGGGACGCATCCTCTCGCACGTGGTTTTACTCGACTAGCCTGCAGGATGCATCCTCTCGCACGTGTTTTTACTCGACTAGCCTGCGGGATGCATCCTCTCGCACGTGTTTTTGCTCGACTAGCCTGCGGGATGCATCCTCTCGCACGTGTTTTTGCTCGACCAGCCTGCGGGATGCATCCTCTCGCACGTGTTTTTGCTCGACTAGCCTGCGGGATGCATCCTCTCGCACGTGTTTTTGCTCGACTAGCCTGCGGGATGCATCCTCTCGCACGTGTTTTTACTCGACTAGCCTGCGGGATGCATCCTCTCGCACGTGTTTTTGCTCGACTAGCCTGCGGGATACATCCTCTCGCACGTGTTTTTGCTCGACTAGCCTGCGGGATGCATCCTCTCGCACGTGTTTTTACTCGACTAGCCTGCGGGATGCATCCTCTCGCACGTGTTTTTACTCGACTAGCCTGCGGGATGCATCCTCTCGCACGTGTTTTTGCTCGACTAGCCTGCGGGATTCATCCTCTCGCACGTGTTTTTACTCGACTAGCCTGCGGGATGCATCCTCTCGCACGTGTTTTTGCTCGACTAGCCTGCGGGATGCATCCTCTCGCACGTGTTTTTGCTCGACTAGCCTGCGGGATGCATCCTCTCGCACGTGTTTTTACTCGACTACCCTGCGGGATGCATCCTCTCGCACGTGTTTTTGCTCGACTAGCCATGCGCATCCCAAAAAACATGCGCATGTGCATCCCAAAAAACCTGCGCATGCGCATCCCACAAAACCTGCGCATGCGCATCCCACAAAACCTCGCACGTGTTTTTACTCGACTAGCCTGCGGGATGCATCCTCTCGCACGTGTTTTTACTCGACTAGCCTGCGGGATGCATCCTCTCGCACGTGTTTTTGCTCGACTAGCCATGCGCATCCCAAAAAACCTGCACATGCGCATCCCAAAAAACCTGCGCATGCGCATCCCACAAAACCTGCGCATGCGCATCCCACAAAACCTCGCACGTGTTTTTACTCGACTAGCCTGCGGGATGCATCCTCTCGCACGTGTTTTTGCTCGGCTAGCCTGCGGGATGCATCCTCTCGCACGTGTTTTTGCTCGGCTAGCCATGCGCATCCCAAAAAACCTGCGCATGCGCATCCCACAAAACCTGCGCATGCGCATCCCACAAAACCTCGCACGTGTTTTTGCTCGACTAGCCTGCGGGATGCATCCTCTCGCACGTGTTTTTGCTCGACTAGCCTGCGGGATGCATCCTCTCGCACGTGTTTTTGCTCGACTAGCCATACGCATCCCAAAAAACCTGCGCATGCGCATCCCACAAAACCTGCGCATGCGCATCCCACAAAACCTTGCACGTGTTTTTACTCGACTAGCCTGCGGGATGCATCCTCTCGCACGTGTTTTTACTCGACTAGCCTGCGGGATGCATCCTCTCGCACGTGTTTTTACTCGACTAGCCTGCGGGATGCATCCTCTCGCACGTGTTTTTACTCGACTACCCTGCGGGATGCATCCTCTCGCACGTGTTTTGCTCGACTAGCCATGCGCATCCCATAAAACCTGCGCATGCGCATCCCACAAAACCTGCGCATGCGCATCCCACAAAACCTCGCACGTGTTTTTACTCGACTAGCCTGCGTTATGCATCCTCTCGCACGTGTTTTTACTCTACTAGCCTGCGGGATGCATCCTCTCGCACGTGTTTTTACTCGACTAGCCTGCGGGATGCATCCTCTCGCACGTGTTTTGCTCGACTAGCCATGCGCATCCCATAAAACCTGCGCATGCGCATCCCACAAAACCTGCGCATGCGCATCCCACAAAACCTCGCACGTGTTTTTACTCGACTAGCCTGCGGGATGCATCCTCTCGCACGTGTTTTTACTCGACTACCCTGCGGGATGCATCCTCTCGCACGTGTTTTTGCTCGACTAGCCATGCGCATCCCAAAAAACATGCGCATGTGCATCCCAAAAAACCTGCGCATGCGCATCCCACAAAACCTGCGCATGCGCATCCCACAAAACCTCGCACGTGTTTTTACTCGACTAGCCTGCGGGATGCATCCTCTCGCACGTGTTTTTACTCGACTAGCCTGCGGGATGCATCCTCTCGCACGTGTTTTTGCTCGACTAGCCATGCGCATCCCAAAAAACCTGCACATGCGCATCCCAAAAAACCTGCGCATGCGCATCCCACAAAACCTGCGCATGCGCATCCCACAAAACCTCGCACGTGTTTTTACTCGACTAGCCTGCGGGATGCATCCTCTCGCACGTGTTTTTGCTCGGCTAGCCTGCGGGATGCATCCTCTCGCACGTGTTTTTGCTCGGCTAGCCATGCGCATCCCAAAAAACCTGCGCATGCGCATCCCACAAAACCTGCGCATGCGCATCCCACAAAACCTCGCACGTGTTTTTGCTCGACTAGCCTGCGGGATGCATCCTCTCGCACGTGTTTTTGCTCGACTAGCCTGCGGGATGCACCCTCTCGCACGTGTTTTTGCTCGACTAGCCATACGCATCCCAAAAAACCTGCGTATGCGCATCCCACAAAACCTGCGCATGCGCATCCCACAAAACCTTGCACGTGTTTTTACTCGACTAGCCTGCGGGATGCATCCTCTCGCACGTGTTTTTACTCGACTAGCCTGCGGGATGCATCCTCTCGCACGTGTTTTTACTCGACTAGCCTGCGGGATGCATCCTCTCGCACGTGTTTTTACTCGACTACCCTGCGGGATGCATCCTCTCGCACGTGTTTTGCTCGACTAGCCATGCGCATCCCATAAAACCTGCGCATGCGCATCCCACAAAACCTGCGCATGCGCATCCCACAAAACCTCGCACGTGTTTTTACTCGACTAGCCTGCGGGATGCATCCTCTCGCACGTGTTTTTACTCTACTAGCCTGCGGGATGCATCCTCTCGCACGTGTTTTTACTCGACTAGCCTGCGGGATGCATCCTCTCGCACGTGTTTTTGCTCGACTAGCCATGCGCATCCCAAAAAACCTGCGCATGCGCATCCCAAAAAACCTGCGCATGCGCATCCCACAAAACCTGCGCATGCGCATCCCACAAAACCTCGCACGTGTTTTTACTCGACTAGCCTGCGGGATGCATCCTCTCGCACGTGTTTTTACTCGACTAGCCTGCGGGATGCATCCTCTCGCACGTGTTTTTGCTCGGCTAGCCTGCGGGATGCATCCTCTCGCACGTGTTTTTGCTCGACTAGCCATGCGCATCACAAAAAACCTGCGCATGCGCATCACAAAAAACCTGCGCATGCGCATCCCACAAAACCTCGCACGTGTTTGTGCTCGACTAGCCTGCGGGATGCATCCTTTCGCACGTGTTTTTACTCGACTAGCCTGCGGGATGCATCCTCTCGCACGTGTTTTTACTCGACTAGCCTGCGGGATGCATCCTCTCGCACGTGTTTTTACTCGACTACCCTGCGGGATGCATCCTCTCGCACGTGTTTTTGCTCGACTAGCCATGCGCATCCCAAAAAACCTGCGCATGCGCATCCCACAAAACCTGCGCATGCGCATCCCACAAAACCTGCGCATGCGCATCCCACAAAACCTCGCACGTGTTTTTACTCGACTAGCCTGCGGGATGCATCCTCTCGCACGTGTTTTTACTCGACTAGCCTGCGGGATGCATCCCCTCGCACGTGTTTTTACTCGACTAGCCTGCGGGATGCATCCTCTCGCACGTGTTTTACTCGACTAGCCTGCGGGATGCATCCTCTCGCACGTGTTTTTACTCGACTACCCTGCGGGATGCATCCTCTCGCACGTGTTTTGCTCGACTAGCCATGTGCATCCCATAAAACCTGCGCATGCGCATCCCACAAAACCTGCGCATGCGCATCCCACAAAACCTCGCACGTGTTTTTACTCGACTAGCCTGCGGGATGCATCCTCTCGCACGTGTTTTTACTCGACTAGCCTGCGGGATGCATCCTCTCGCACGTGTTTTTACTCGACTACCCTGCGGGATGCATCCTCTCGCACGTGTTTTTACTCGACTAGCCTGCGGGATGCATCCTCTCGCACGTGTTTTTACTCGACTAGCCCTCAGGATGCAACCTCTCGCACGTGTTTTTACTCGACTAGCCTGCGGGATGCATCCTCTTGCACGTGTTTTTGCTCGACTAGCCTGCGGGATGCATCCTCTCGCACGTGTTTTTACTCGACTAGCCTGCGGGATGCATCCTCTCGCACGTGTTTTTGCTCGACTAGCCTGCGGGATGCATCCTCTCGCACGTGTTTTTGCTCGACTAGCCTGCGGGATGCATCCTATCGCACGTGTTTTTGATCGACTAGCCTGCGGGATGCATCCTCTCGCACGTGTTTTGCTCGACTAGCCATGCGCATCCCATAAAACCTGCGCATGCGCATCCCACAAAACCTGCGCATGCGCATCCCACAAAACCTGCGCATGCGCATCCCACAAAACCTCGCACGTGTTTTTACTCGACTAGCCTGCGGGATGCATCCTCTCGCACGTGTTTTTACTCGACTAGCCTGCGGGATGCATCCTCTCGCACGTGTTTTTACTCGACTACCCTGCGGGATGCATCCTCTCGCACGTGTTTTTGCTCGACTAGCCTGCGGGATGCATCCTCTCGCACGTGTTTTTGCTCGACTAGGCATGCGCATCCCAAAAAACCTGCGCATGCGCATCCCACAAAACCTCGCACGTGTTTTTACTCGACTAGCCTGCGGGATGCATCCTCTCGCACGTGTTTTTACTCGACTAGCCTGCGGGATGCATCCTCTCGCACGTGTTTTTACTCGACTAGCCTGCGGGATGCATCCTCTCGCACGTGTTTTTAATCGACTAGCCTGCGGGATGCATCCTCTCGCACGTGTTTTTACTCGACTAGCCTGCGGGATGCATCCTCTCGCACGTGTTTTTACTCGACTAGCCTGCGGGATGCATCCTCTCGCACGTGTTTTTGCTCGACTAGCCTGCGGGATGCATCCTCTCGCACGTGTTTTTGCTCGACTAGCCTGCGGGATGCATCCTCTCGCACGTGTTTTTACTCGACTAGCCTGCGGGATGCATCCTCTCGCACGTGTTTTTACTCGACTACCCTGCGGGATGCATCCTCTCGCACGTGTTTTTACTCGACTACCCTGCGGGATGCATCCTCTCGCACGTGTTTTTGCTCGACTAGCCATGCGCATCCCAAAAAACCTGCGCATGCGCATCCCACAAAACCTCGCACGTGTTTGTGCTCGACTAGCCTGCGGGATGCATCCTCTCGCACGTGTTTTTGCTCGACTAGCCTGCGGGATGCATCCTCTCGCACGTGTTTTTGCTCGACTAGCCTGCGGGACGCATCCTCTCGCACGTGTTTTTACTCGACTAGCCTGCAGGATGCATCCTCTCGCACGTGTTTTTACTCGACTAGCCTGCGGGATGCATCCTCTCGCACGTGTTTTTGCTCGACTAGCCTGCGGGATGCATCCTCTCGCACGTGTTTTTGCTCGACTAGCCTGCGGGATGCATCCTCTCGCACGTGTTTTTGCTCGACTAGCCTGCGGGATGCATCCTCTCGCACGTGTTTTTGCTCGACTAGCCTGCGGGACGCATCCTCTCGCACGTGTTTTTACTCGACTAGCCTGCAGGATGCATCCTCTCGCACGTGTTTTTACTCGACTAGCCTGCGGGATGCATCCTCTCGCACGTGTTTTTGCTCGACTAGCCTGCGGGATGCATCCTCTCGCACGTGTTTTTGCTCGACTAGCCTGCGGGATGCATCCTCTCGCACGTGTTTTTGCTCGACTAGCCTGCGGGATGCATCCTCTCGCACGTGTTTTTGCTCGACTAGCCTGCGGGATGCATCCTCTCGCACGTGTTATTACTCGACTAGCCTGCGGGATGCATCCTCTCGCACGTGTTTTTGCTCGACTAGCCTGCGGGATGCATCCTCTCGCACGTGTTTTTGCTCGACTAGCCTGCGGGATGCATCCTCTCGCACGTGTTTTTGCTCGACTAGCCTGCGGGACGCATCCTCTCGCACGTGGTTTTACTCGACTAGCCTGCAGGATGCATCCTCTCGCACGTGTTTTTACTCGACTAGCCTGCGGGATGCATCCTCTCGCACGTGTTTTTGCTCGACTAGCCTGCGGGATGCATCCTCTCGCACGTGTTTTTGCTCGACCAGCCTGCGGGATGCATCCTCTCGCACGTGTTTTTGCTCGACTAGCCTGCGGGATGCATCCTCTCGCACGTGTTTTTGCTCGACTAGCCTGCGGGATGCATCCTCTCGCACGTGTTTTTACTCGACTAGCCTGCGGGATGCATCCTCTCGCACGTGTTTTTGCTCGACTAGCCTGCGGGATACATCCTCTCGCACGTGTTTTTGCTCGACTAGCCTGCGGGATGCATCCTCTCGCACGTGTTTTTACTCGACTAGCCTGCGGGATGCATCCTCTCGCACGTGTTTTTACTCGACTAGCCTGCGGGATGCATCCTCTCGCACGTGTTTTTGCTCGACTAGCCTGCGGGATTCATCCTCTCGCACGTGTTTTTACTCGACTAGCCTGCGGGATGCATCCTCTCGCACGTGTTTTTGCTCGACTAGCCTGCGGGATGCATCCTCTCGCACGTGTTTTTGCTCGACTAGCCTGCGGGATGCATCCTCTCGCACGTGTTTTTACTCGACTACCCTGCGGGATGCATCCTCTCGCACGTGTTTTTGCTCGACTAGCCATGCGCATCCCAAAAAACATGCGCATGTGCATCCCAAAAAACCTGCGCATGCGCATCCCACAAAACCTGCGCATGCGCATCCCACAAAACCTCGCACGTGTTTTTACTCGACTAGCCTGCGGGATGCATCCTCTCGCACGTGTTTTTACTCGACTAGCCTGCGGGATGCATCCTCTCGCACGTGTTTTTGCTCGACTAGCCATGCGCATCCCAAAAAACCTGCACATGCGCATCCCAAAAAACCTGCGCATGCGCATCCCACAAAACCTGCGCATGCGCATCCCACAAAACCTCGCACGTGTTTTTACTCGACTAGCCTGCGGGATGCATCCTCTCGCACGTGTTTTTGCTCGGCTAGCCTGCGGGATGCATCCTCTCGCACGTGTTTTTGCTCGGCTAGCCATGCGCATCCCAAAAAACCTGCGCATGCGCATCCCACAAAACCTGCGCATGCGCATCCCACAAAACCTCGCACGTGTTTTTGCTCGACTAGCCTGCGGGATGCATCCTCTCGCACGTGTTTTTGCTCGACTAGCCTGCGGGATGCATCCTCTCGCACGTGTTTTTGCTCGACTAGCCATACGCATCCCAAAAAACCTGCGCATGCGCATCCCACAAAACCTGCGCATGCGCATCCCACAAAACCTTGCACGTGTTTTTACTCGACTAGCCTGCGGGATGCATCCTCTCGCACGTGTTTTTACTCGACTAGCCTGCGGGATGCATCCTCTCGCACGTGTTTTTACTCGACTAGCCTGCGGGATGCATCCTCTCGCACGTGTTTTTACTCGACTACCCTGCGGGATGCATCCTCTCGCACGTGTTTTGCTCGACTAGCCATGCGCATCCCATAAAACCTGCGCATGCGCATCCCACAAAACCTGCGCATGCGCATCCCACAAAACCTCGCACGTGTTTTTACTCGACTAGCCTGCGTTATGCATCCTCTCGCACGTGTTTTTACTCTACTAGCCTGCGGGATGCATCCTCTCGCACGTGTTTTTACTCGACTAGCCTGCGGGATGCATCCTCTCGCACGTGTTTTGCTCGACTAGCCATGCGCATCCCATAAAACCTGCGCATGCGCATCCCACAAAACCTGCGCATGCGCATCCCACAAAACCTCGCACGTGTTTTTACTCGACTAGCCTGCGGGATGCATCCTCTCGCACGTGTTTTTACTCGACTACCCTGCGGGATGCATCCTCTCGCACGTGTTTTTGCTCGACTAGCCATGCGCATCCCAAAAAACATGCGCATGTGCATCCCAAAAAACCTGCGCATGCGCATCCCACAAAACCTGCGCATGCGCATCCCACAAAACCTCGCACGTGTTTTTACTCGACTAGCCTGCGGGATGCATCCTCTCGCACGTGTTTTTACTCGACTAGCCTGCGGGATGCATCCTCTCGCACGTGTTTTTGCTCGACTAGCCATGCGCATCCCAAAAAACCTGCACATGCGCATCCCAAAAAACCTGCGCATGCGCATCCCACAAAACCTGCGCATGCGCATCCCACAAAACCTCGCACGTGTTTTTACTCGACTAGCCTGCGGGATGCATCCTCTCGCACGTGTTTTTGCTCGGCTAGCCTGCGGGATGCATCCTCTCGCACGTGTTTTTGCTCGGCTAGCCATGCGCATCCCAAAAAACCTGCGCATGCGCATCCCACAAAACCTGCGCATGCGCATCCCACAAAACCTCGCACGTGTTTTTGCTCGACTAGCCTGCGGGATGCATCCTCTCGCACGTGTTTTTGCTCGACTAGCCTGCGGGATGCATCCTCTCGCACGTGTTTTTGCTCGACTAGCCATACGCATCCCAAAAAACCTGCGTATGCGCATCCCACAAAACCTGCGCATGCGCATCCCACAAAACCTTGCACGTGTTTTTACTCGACTAGCCTGCGGGATGCATCCTCTCGCACGTGTTTTTACTCGACTAGCCTGCGGGATGCATCCTCTCGCACGTGTTTTTACTCGACTAGCCTGCGGGATGCATCCTCTCGCACGTGTTTTTACTCGACTACCCTGCGGGATGCATCCTCTCGCACGTGTTTTGCTCGACTAGCCATGCGCATCCCATAAAACCTGCGCATGCGCATCCCACAAAACCTGCGCATGCGCATCCCACAAAACCTCGCACGTGTTTTTACTCGACTAGCCTGCGGGATGCATCCTCTCGCACGTGTTTTTACTCTACTAGCCTGCGGGATGCATCCTCTCGCACGTGTTTTTACTCGACTAGCCTGCGGGATGCATCCTCTCGCACGTGTTTTGCTCGACTAGCCATGCGCATCCCATAAAACCTGCGCATGCGCATCCCACAAAACCTGCGCATGCGCATCCCACAAAACCTCGCACGTGTTTTTACTCGACTAGCCTGCGGGATGCATCCTCTCGCACGTGTTTTTACTCGACTAGCCTGCGGGATGCATCCTCTCGCACGTGTTTTTGCTCGACTAGGCATGCGCATCCCAAAAAACCTGCGCATGCGCATCCCCAAAAACCTGCGCATGCGCATCCCACAAAACCTCGCACGTGTTTTTACTCGACTAGCCTGCGGGATGTATCCTCTCGCACGTGTTTTTACTCGACTAGCCTGCGGGATGCATCCTCTCGCACGTGTTTTTACTCGACTAGCCTGCGGTATGCATTGTCTCGCACGTGTTTTTACTCGACTAGCCTGCGGGATGCATCCTCTCGCACGTGTTTTTACTCGACTAGCCTGCGGGATGCATCCTCTCGCACGTGTTTTTACTCGACTAGCCTGCAGGATGCATCCTCTCGCACGTGTTTTTACTCGACTAGCCTGCGGGATGCATCCTCTCGCACGTGTTTTTGCTCGACTAGCCATGCGCATCCCAAAAAACCTGCGCATGCGCATCCCAAAAAACCTGCGCATGCGCATCCCACAAAACCTGCGCATGCGCATCCCACAAAACCTCGCACGTGTTTTTACTCGACTAGCCTGCGGGATGCATCCTCTCGCACGTGTTTTTACTCGACTAGCCTGCGGGATGCATCCTCTCGCACGTGTTTTTGCTCGGCTAGCCTGCGGGATGCATCCTCTCGCACGTGTTTTTGCTCGACTAGCCATGCGCATCACAAAAAACCTGCGCATGCGCATCCCACAAAACCTCGCACGTGTTTGTGCTCGACTAGCCTGCGGGATGCATCCTTTCGCACGTGTTTTTACTCGACTAGCCTGCGGGATGCATCCTCTCGCACGTGTTTTTACTCGACTAGCCTGCGGGATGCATCCTCTCGCACGTGTTTTTACTCGACTACCCTGCGGGATGCATCCTCTCGCACGTGTTTTTGCTCGACTAGCCATGCGCATCCCAAAAAACCTGCGCATGCGCATCCCACAAAACCTGCGCATGCGCATCCCACAAAACCTGCGCATGCGCATCCCACAAAACCTCGCACGTGTTTTTACTCGACTAGCCTGCGGGATGCATCCTCTCGCACGTGTTTTTACTCGACTAGCCTGCGGGATGCATCCCCTCGCACGTGTTTTTACTCGACTAGCCTGCGGGATGCATCCTCTCGCACGTGTTTTACTCGACTAGCCTGCGGGATGCATCCTCTCGCACGTGTTTTTACTCGACTACCCTGCGGGATGCATCCTCTCGCACGTGTTTTGCTCGACTAGCCATGTGCATCCCATAAAACCTGCGCATGCGCATCCCACAAAACCTGCGCATGCGCATCCCACAAAACCTCGCACGTGTTTTTACTCGACTAGCCTGCGGGATGCATCCTCTCGCACGTGTTTTTACTCGACTAGCCTGCGGGATGCATCCTCTCGCACGTGTTTTTACTCGACTACCCTGCGGGATGCATCCTCTCGCACGTGTTTTTACTCGACTAGCCTGCGGGATGCATCCTCTCGCACGTGTTTTTACTCGACTAGCCCTCAGGATGCAACCTCTCGCACGTGTTTTTACTCGACTAGCCTGCGGGATGCATCCTCTTGCACGTGTTTTTGCTCGACTAGCCTGCGGGATGCATCCTCTCGCACGTGTTTTTACTCGACTAGCCTGCGGGATGCATCCTCTCGCACGTGTTTTTGCTCGACTAGCCTGCGGGATGCATCCTCTCGCACGTGTTTTTGCTCGACTAGCCTGCGGGATGCATCCTATCGCACGTGTTTTTGATCGACTAGCCTGCGGGATGCATCCTCTCGCACGTGTTTTGCTCGACTAGCCATGCGCATCCCATAAAACCTGCGCATGCGCATCCCACAAAACCTGCGCATGCGCATCCCACAAAACCTGCGCATGCGCATCCCACAAAACCTCGCACGTGTTTTTACTCGACTAGCCTGCGGGATGCATCCTCTCGCACGTGTTTTTACTCGACTAGCCTGCGGGATGCATCCTCTCGCACGTGTTTTTACTCGACTACCCTGCGGGATGCATCCTCTCGCACATGTTTTGCTCGACTAGCCATGCGCATCCCATAAAACCTGCGCATGCGCATCCCACAAAACCTGCGCATGCGCATCCCACAAAACCTCGCACGTGTTTTTACTCGACTAGCCTGCGGGATGCATCCTCTCGCACGTGTTTTTACTCGACTAGCCTGCGGGATGCATCCTCTCGCACGTGTTTTTACTCGACTACCCTGCGGGATGCATCCTCTCGCACGTGTTTTTACTCGACTAGCCTGCGGGATGCATCCTCTCGCACGTGTTTTTACTCGACTAGCCCTCAGGATGCATCCTCTCGCACGTGTTTTTACTCGACTAGCCTGCGGGATGCATCCTCTCGCACGTGTTTTTGCTCGACTAGCCTGCGGGATGCATCCTCTCGCACGTGTTTTTGCTCGACTAGCCTGCGGGATGCATCCTCTCGCACGTGTTTTTGCTCGACTAGCCTGCGGGATGCATCCTCTCGCACGTGTTTTGCTCGACTAGCCATGCGCATCCCATAAAACCTGCGCATGCGCATCCCACAAAACCTGCGCATGCGCATCCCACAAAACCTGCGCATGCGCATCCCACAAAACCTCGCACGTGTTTTTACTCGACTAGCCTGCGGGATGCATCCTCTCGCACGTGTTTTTACTCGACTAGCCTGCGGGATGCATCCTCTCGCACGTGTTTTTACTCGACTACCCTGCGGGATGCATCCTCTCGCACGTGTTTTGCTCGACTAGCCATGCGCATCCCATAAAACCTGCGCATGCGCATCCCACAAAACCTGCGCATGCGCATCCCACAAAACCTCGCACGTGTTTTTACTCGACTAGCCTGCGGGATGCATCCTCTCGCACGTGTTTTTACTCGACTAGCCTGCGGGATGCATCCTCTCGCACGTGTTTTTACTCGACTAGCCTGCGGGATGCATCCTCTCGCACGTGTTTTTACTCGACTAGCCTGCAGGATGCATCCTCTCGCACGTGTTTTTACTCGACTAGCCTGCGGGATGCATCCTCTCGCACGTGTTTTTGCTCGACTAGCCATGCGCATCCCAAAAAACCTGCGCATGCGCATCCCACAAAACCTCGCACGTGTTTTTACTCGACTAGCCTGCGGGATGCATCCTCTCGCACGTGTTTTTACTCGACTAGCCTGCGGGATGCATCCTCTCGCACGTGTTTTTGCTCGACTAGCCTGCGGGATGCATCCTCTCGCACGTGTTTTTGCTCGACTAGGCATGCGCATCCCAAAAAACCTGCGCATGCGCATCCCACAAAACCTCGCACGTGTTTTTACTCGACTAGCCTGCGGGATGCATCCTCTCGCACGTGTTTTTACTCGACTAGCCTGCGGGATGCATCCTCTCGCACGTGTTTTTACTCGACTAGCCTGCGGGATGCATCCTCTCGCACGTGTTTTTAATCGACTAGCCTGCGGGATGCATCCTCTCGCACGTGTTTTTACTCGACTAGCCTGCGGGATGCATCCTCTCGCACGTGTTTTTACTCGACTAGCCTGCGGGATGCATCCTCTCGCACGTGTTTTTGCTCGACTAGCCTGCGGGATGCATCCTCTCGCACGTGTTTTTGCTCGACTAGCCTGCGGGATGCATCCTCTCGCACGTGTTTTTACTCGACTAGCCTGCGGGATGCATCCTCTCGCACGTGTTTTTACTCGACTACCCTGCGGGATGCATCCTCTCGCACGTGTTTTTACTCGACTACCCTGCGGGATGCATCCTCTCGCACGTGTTTTTGCTCGACTAGCCATGCGCATCCCAAAAAACCTGCGCATGCGCATCCCACAAAACCTCGCACGTGTTTGTGCTCGACTAGCCTGCGGGATGCATCCTCTCGCACGTGTTTTTGCTCGACTAGCCTGCGGGATGCATCCTCTCGCACGTGTTTTTGCTCGACTAGCCTGCGGGACGCATCCTCTCGCACGTGTTTTTACTCGACTAGCCTGCAGGATGCATCCTCTCGCACGTGTTTTTACTCGACTACCCTGCGGGATGCATCCTCTCGCACATGTTTTGCTCGACTAGCCATGCGCATCCCATAAAACCTGCGCATGCGCATCCCACAAAACCTGCGCATGCGCATCCCACAAAACCTCGCACGTGTTTTTACTCGACTAGCCTGCGGGATGCATCCTCTCGCACGTGTTTTTACTCGACTAGCCTGCGGGATGCATCCTCTCGCACGTGTTTTTACTCGACTACCCTGCGGGATGCATCCTCTCGCACGTGTTTTTGCTCGACTAGCCTGCGGGATGCATCCTCTCGCACGTGTTTTTGCTCGACTAGCCTGCGGGACGCATCCTCTCGCACGTGTTTTTACTCGACTAGCCTGCAGGATGCATCCTCTCGCACGTGTTTTTACTCGACTAGCCTGCGGGATGCATCCTCTCGCACGTGTTTTTGCTCGACTAGCCTGCGGGATGCATCCTCTCGCACGTGTTTTTGCTCGACTAGCCTGCGGGATGCATCATCTCGCACGTGTTTTTGCTCGACTAGCCTGCAGGATGAATACTCTCGCACGTGTTTTTACTCGACTAGCCTGCGGGATGCATCCTCTCGCACGTGTTTTTGCTCGACTAGCCATGCGCATCCCAAAAAACCTGCGCATGCGCATCCCAAAAAACCTGCGCATGCGCATCCCACAAAACCTGCGCATGCGCATCCCACAAAACCTCGCACGTGTTTTTACTCGACTAGCCTGCGGGATGCATCCTCTCGCACGTGTTTTTACTCGACTAGCCTGCGGGATGCATCCTCTCGCACGTGTTTTTGCTCGACTAGCCTGCGGGATGCATCCTCTCGCACGTGTTTTTGCTCGACTAGGCATGCGCATCCCAAAAAACCTGCGCATACGCATCCCACAAAACCTGCGCATGCGCATCCCACAAAACCTCGCACGTGTTTTTACTCGACTAGCCTGCGGGATGCATCCTCTCGCACGTGTTTTTACTCGACTAGCCTGCGGGATGCATCCTCTCGCACGTGTTTTTGCTCGACTAGCCTGCGGGATGCATCCTCTCGCACGTGTTTTTGCTCGACTAGCCTGCGGGATGCATCCTCTCGCACGTGTTTTTGCTCGACTAGCCTGCGGGATGCATCCTCTCGCACGTGTTTTTGCTCGACTAGCCTGCGGGATGCATCCTCTCGCACGTGTTTTTACTCGACTAGCCTGCGGGATGCATCCTCTCGCACGTGTTTTTACTCGACTAGCCTGCGGGATGCATCCTCTCGCACGTGTGTTTGCTCGACTAGCCTGCGGGATGCGTCCTCTCGCACGTGTTTTTACTCGACTAGCCTGCGGGATGCATCCTCTCGCACGTGTTTTTGCTCGACTAGCCTGCGGGATGCATCCTCTCGCACGTGTTTTTGCTCGACTAGCCTGCGGGATGCATCCTCTCGCACGTGTTTTTACTCGACTAGCCTGCGGGATGCATCCTCTCGCACGTGTTTTTACTCGACTACCCTGCGGGATGCATCCTCTCGCACGTGTTTTTGCTCGACTAGCCATGCGCATCCCATAAAACCTGCGCATGCGCATCCCACAAAACCTGCGCATGCGCATCCCACAAAACCTCGCACGTGTATTACTCGACTAGCCTGCGGGATGCATCCTCTCGCACGTGTTTTTACTCGACTAGCCTGCGGGATGCATCCTCTCGCAAGTGTTTTTACTCGACTAGTCTGCGGGATGCATCCTCTCGCACGTGTTTTTGCTCGACTAGCCTGCGGGATGCATCCTCTCGCACGTGTTTTTGCTCGACTAGGCATGCGCATCCCAAAAAACCTGCGCATGCGCATCCCACAAAACCTGCGCATGCGCATCCCACAAAACCTCGCACGTGTTTTTACTCGACTAGCCTGCGGGATGCATCCTCTCGCACGTGTTTTTACTCGACTAGCCTGCGGGATGCATCCTCTCGCACGTGTTTTTACTCGACTAGCCTGCGGGATGCATCCTCTCGCACGTGTTTTTACTCGACTAGCCTGCGGGATGCATCGTCTCGCACGTGTTTTTACTCGACTAGCCTGCGGGATGCATCCTCTCGCACGTGTTTTTACTCGACTAGCCTGCGGGATGCATCCTCTCGCACGTGTTTTTGCTCGACTAGCCTGCGGGATGCATCCTCTCGCACGTGTTTTTGCTCGACTAGCCTGCGGGATGCATCCTCTCGCACGTGTTTTTACTCGACTAGCCTGCGGGATGCATCCTCTCGCACGTGTTTTTGCTCGACTAGCCTGCGGGATGCATCCTCTCGCACGTGTTTTTGCTCGACTAAACTGCGGGATGCATCCTCTCGCACGTGTTTTTACTCGACTAGCCTGCGGGATGCATCCTCTCGCACGTGTTTTTACTCGACTACCCTGCGGGATGCATCCTCTCGCACGTGTTTTTGCTCGACTAGCCATGCGCATCCCAAAAAACCTGCGCATGCGCATCCCACAAAACATGCGCATGCGCATCCCACAAAACCTCGCACGTGTTTTTACTCGACTAGCCTGCGGGATGCATCCTCTCGCACGTGTTTTTACTCGACTAGCCTGCGGGATGCATCCTCTCGCACGTGTTTTTACTCGACTACCCTGCGGGATGCATCCTCTCGCACTTGTTTTTGCTCGACTAGCCATGCGCATCCCATAAAACCTGCGCATGCGCATCCCACAAAACCTGCGCATGCGCATCCCACAAAACCTCGCACGTGTTTTTACTCGACTAGCCTGCGGGATGCATCCTCTCGCACGTGTTTTTACTCGTCTAGCCTGCGGGATGCATCCTCTCGCACGTGTTTTTACTCAACTAGCCTGCGGGATGCATCCTCTCGCACGTGTTTTTACTCGACTAGCCTGCAGGATGCATCCTCTCGCACGTGTTTTTACTCGACTAGCCTGCGGGATGCATCCTCTCGCACGTGTTTTTGCTCGACTAGCCATGCGCATCCCAAAAAACCTGCGCATGCGCATCCCAAAAAACCTGCGCATGCGCATCCCACAAAACCTGCGCATGCGCATCCCACAAAACCTCGCACGTGTTTTTACTCGACTAGCCTGCGGGATGCATCCTCTCGCACGTGTTTTTGCTCGGCTAGCCTGCGGGATGCATCCTCTCGCACGTGTTTTTGCTCGGCTAGCCTGCGGGATGCATCCTCTCGCACGTGTTTTTGCTCGACTAGCCATGCGCATCCCAAAAAACCTGCGCATGCGCATCCCAAAAAACCTGCGCATGCGCATCCCACAAAACCTCGCACGTGTTTGTGCTCGACTAGCCTGCGGGATGCATCCTTTCGCACGTGTTTTTACTCGACTAGCCTGCGGGATGCATCCTCTCGCACGTGTTTTTGCTCGACTAGCCTGCGGGATGCATCCTCTCGCACGTGTTTGTGCTCGACTAGCCTGCGGGATGCATCCTCTCGCACGTGTTTTTACTCGACTAGCCTGCGGGATGCATCCTCCCGCACGTGTTTTTGCTCGACTAGCCTGCGGGATGCATCCTCTCGCACGTGTTTTTGCTCGACTAGCCTGCGGGATGCATCCTCTCGCACGTGTTTTTACTCGACTAGCCTGCGGGATGCATCCTCTCGCACGTGTTTTTACTCGACTACCCTGCGGGATGCATACTCTCGCACGTGTTTTTGCTCGACTAGCCATGCGCATCCCAAAAAACCTGCGCATGCGCATCCCACAAAACCTGCGTATGCGCATCCCACAAAACCTCGCACGTGTTTTTACTCGACTAGCCTGCGGGATGCATCCTCTCGCACGTGTTTTTACTCGACTAGCCTGCGGGAAGCATCCTCTCGCACGTGTTTTTGCTCGACTAGGCATGCGCATCCCAAAAAACCTGCGCATGCGCATCCCAAAAAACCTGCGCATGCGCATCCCACAAAACCTGCGCATGCGCATCCCACAAAACCTCGCACGTGTTTTTACTCGACTAGCCTGCGGGATGCATCCTCTCGCACGTGTTTTTACTCGACTAGCCTGCGGGATGCATCCTCTCGCACGTGTTTTTGCTCGACTAGCCTGCGGGATGCATCCTCTCGCACGTGTTTTTGCTCGACTAGGCATGCGCATCCCAAAAAACCTGCGCATACGCATCCCACAAAACCTGCGCATGCGCATCCCACAAAACCTCGCACGTGTTTTTACTCGACTAGCCTGCGGGATGCATCCTCTCGCACGTGTTTTTACTCGACTAGCCTGCGGGATGCATCCTCTCGCACGTGTTTTTACTCGACTAGCCTGCGGGATGCATCCTCTCGCACGTGTTTTTACTCGACTAGCCTGCGGGATGCATCGTCTCGCACGTGTTTTTACTCGACTAGCCTGCGGGATGCATCCTCTCGCACGTGTTTTTACTCGACTAGCCTGCGGGATGCATCCTCTCGCACGTGTTTTTGCTCGACTAGCCTGCGGGATGCATCCTCTCGCACGTGTTTTTGCTCGACTAGCCTGCGGGATGCATCCTCTCGCACGTGTTTTTACTCGACTAGCCTGCGGGATGCATCCTCTCGCACGTGTTTTTACTCGACTACCCTGCGGGATGCATCCTCTCGCACGTGTTTTTGCTCGACTAGCCATGCGCATCCCAAAAAACCTGCGCATGCGCATCCCAAAAAATCTGCGCATGCGCATCCCAAAAAACCTGCGCATGCGCATCCCACAAAACCTGCGCATGCGCATCCCACAAAACCTCGCACGTGTTTGTGCTCGACTAGCCTGCGGGATGCATCCTTTCGCACGTGTTTTTACTCGACTAGCCTGCGGGATGCATCCTCTCGCACGTGTTTTTGCTCGACTAGCCTGCGGGATGCATCCTCTCGCACGTGTTTTTGCTCGACTAGCCTGCGGGACGCATCCTCTCGCACGTGTTTTTACTCGACTAGCCTGCAGGATGCATCCTCTCGCACGTGTTTTTACTCGACTAGCCTGCGGGATGCATCCTCTCGCACGTGTTTTTGCTCGACTAGCCTGCGGGATGCATCCTCTCGCACGTGTTTTTGCTCGACTAGCCTGCGGGATGCATCCTCTCGCACGTGTTTTTGCTCGACTAGCCTGCGGGATGCATCCTCTCGCACGTGTTTTTACTCGACTAGCCTGCGGGATGCATCCTCTCGCACGTGTTTTTGCTCGACTAGCCTGCGGGATGCATCCTCTCGCACGTGTTTTTGCTCGACTAGCCTGCGGGATGCATCCTCTCGCACGTGTTTTTACTCGACTAGCCTGCGGGATGCATCCTCTCGCACGTGTTTTTACTCGACTAGCCTGCGGGATGCATCCTCTCGCACGTGTGTTTGCTCGACTAGCCTGCGGGATGCGTCCTCTCGCACGTGTTTTTACTCGACTAGCCTGCGGGATGCATCCTCTCGCACGTGTTTTTGCTCGACTAGCCTGCGGGATGCATCCTCTCGCACGTGTTTTTGCTCGACTAGCCTGCGGGATGCATCCTCTCGCACGTGTTTTTACTCGACTAGCCTGCGGGATGCATCCTCTCGCACGTGTTTTACTCGACTACCCTGCGGGATGCATCCTCTCGCACGTGTTTTTGCTCGACTAGCCATGCGCATCCCATAAAACCTGCGCATGCGCATCCCACAAAACCTGCGCATGCGCATCCCACAAAACCTCGCACGCGTATTACTCGACTAGCCTGCGGGATGCATCCTCTCGCACGTGTTTTTACTCGACTAGCCTGCGGGATGCATCCTCTCGCAAGTGTTTTTACTCGACTAGTCTGCGGGATGCATCCTCTCGCACGTGTTTTTGCTCGACTAGCCTGCGGGATGCATCCTCTCGCACGTGTTTTTGCTCGACTAGGCATGCGCATCCCAAAAAACCTGCGCATGCGCATCCCACAAAACCTGCGCATGCGCATCCCACAAAACCTCGCACGTGTTTTTACTCGACTAGCCTGCGGGATGCATCCTCTCGCACGTGTTTTTACTCGACTAGCCTGCGGGATGCATCCTCTCGCACGTGTTTTTACTCGACTAGCCTGCGGGATGCATCCTCTCGCACGTGTTTTTACTCGACTAGCCTGCGGGATGCATCGTCTCGCACGTGTTTTTGCTCGACTAGGCATGCGCATCCCAAAAAACCTGCGCATGCGCATCCCACAAAACCTGCGCATGCGCATCCCACAAAACCTCGCACGTGTTTTTACTCGACTAGCCTGCGGGATGCATCCTCTCGCACGTGTTTTTACTCGACTAGCCTGCGGGATGCATCCTCTCGCACGTGTTTTTGCTCGACTAGCCTGCGGGATGCATCCTCTCGCACGTGTTTTTGCTCGACTAGCCTGCGGGATGCATCCTCTCGCACGTGTTTTTACTCGACTAGCCTGCGGGATGCATCCTCTCGCACGTGTTTTTACCCGACTACCCTGCGGGATGCATCATCTCGCACGTGTTTTTGCTCGACTAGCCATGCGCATCCCAAAAAACCTGCGCATGCGCATCCCAAAAAACCTGCGCATGCGCATCCCACAAAACCTGCGCATGCGCATCCCACAAAACCTCGCACGTGTTTGTGCTCGACTAGCCTGCGGGATGCATCCTTTCGCACGTGTTTTTACTCGACTAGCCTGCGGGATGCATCCTCTCGCACGTGTTTTTGCTCGACTAGCCTGCGGGATGCATCCTCTCGCACGTGATTTTGCTCGACTAGCCTGCGGGACGCATACTCTCGCACGTGTTTTTACTCGACTAGCCTGCAGGATGCATCCTCTCGCACGTGTTTTTACTCGACTAGCCTGCGGGATGCATCCTCTCGCACGTGTTTTTGCTCGACTAGCCTGCGGGATGCATCCTCTCGCACGTGTTTTTGCTCGACTAAACTGCGGGATGCATCCTCTCGCACGTGTTTTTACTCGACTAGCCTGCGGGATGCATCCTCTCGCACGTGTTTTTACTCGACTACCCTGCGGGATGCATCCTCTCGCACGTGTTTTTGCTCGACTAGCCATGCGCATCCCAAAAAACCTGCGCATGCGCATCCCACAAAACATGCGCATGCGCATCCCACAAAACCTCGCACGTGTTTTTACTCGACTAGCCTGCGGGATGCATCCTCTCGCACGTGTTTTTACTCGACTAGCCTGCGGGATGCATCCTCTCGCACGTGTTTTTACTCGACTACCCTGCGGGATGCATCCTCTCGCACTTGTTTTTGCTCGACTAGCCATGCGCATCCCATAAAACCTGCGCATGCGCATCCCACAAAACCTGCGCATGCGCATCCCACAAAACCTCGCACGTGTTTTTACTCGACTAGCCTGCGGGATGCATCCTCTCGCACGTGTTTTTACTCGTCTAGCCTGCGGGATGCATCCTCTCGCACGTGTTTTTACTCGACTAGCCTGCGGGATGCATCCTCTCGCACGTGTTTTTACTCGACTAGCCTGCAGGATGCATCCTCTCGCACGTGTTTTTACTCGACTAGCCTGCGGGATGCATCCTCTCGCACGTGTTTTTGCTCGACTAGGCATGCGCATCCCAAAAAACCTGCGCATGCGCATCCCAAAAAACCTGCGCATGCGCATCCCACAAAACCTCGCACGTGTTTTTACTCGACTAGCCTGCGGGATGCATCCTCTCGCACGTGTTTTTACTCGACTAGCCTGCGGGATGCATCCTCTCGCACGTGTTTTTACTCGACTAGCCTGCGGGATGCATCCTCTCGCACGTGTTTTTACTCGACTAGCCTGCGGGATGCATCGTCTCGCACGTGTTTTTACTCGACTAGCCTGCGGGATGCATCCTCTCGCACGTGTTTTTACTCGACTAGCCTGCGGGATGCATCCTCTCGCACGTGTTTTTGCTCGACTAGCCTGCGGGATGCATCCTCTCGCACGTGTTTTTGCTCGACTAGCCTGCGGGATGCATCCTCTCGCACGTGTTTTTACTCGACTAGCCTGCGGGATGCATCCTCTCGCACGTGTTTTTACTCGACTACCCTGCGGGATGCATCCTCTCGCACGTGTTTTTGCTCGACTAGCCATGCGCATCCCAAAAAACCTGCGCATGCGCATCCCAAAAAATCTGCGCATGCGCATCCCAAAAAACCTGCGCATGCGCATCCCACAAAACCTGCGCATGCGCATCCCACAAAACCTCGCACGTGTTTGTGCTCGACTAGCCTGCGGGATGCATCCTTTCGCACGTGTTTTTACTCGACTAGCCTGCGGGATGCATCCTCTCGCACGTGTTTTTGCTCGACTAGCCTGCGGGATGCATCCTCTCGCACGTGTTTTTGCTCGACTAGCCTGCGGGACGCATCCTCTCGCACGTGTTTTTACTCGACTAGCCTGCAGGATGCATCCTCTCGCACGTGTTTTTACTCGACTAGCCTGCGGGATGCATCCTCTCGCACGTGTTTTTGCTCGACTAGCCTGCGGGATGCATCCTCTCGCACGTGTTTTTGCTCGACTAGCCTGCGGGATGCATCCTCTCGCACGTGTTTTTGCTCGACTAGCCTGCGGGATGCATCCTCTCGCACGTGTTTTTACTCGACTAGCCTGCGGGATGCATCCTCTCGCACGTGTTTTTGCTCGACTAGCCTGCGGGATGCATCCTCTCGCACGTGTTTTTGCTCGACTAGCCTGCGGGATGCATCCTCTCGCACGTGTTTTTACTCGACTAGCCTGCGGGATGCATCCTCTCGCACGTGTTTTTACTCGACTAGCCTGCGGGATGCATCCTCTCGCACGTGTGTTTGCTCGACTAGCCTGCGGGATGCGTCCTCTCGCACGTGTTTTTACTCGACTAGCCTGCGGGATGCATCCTCTCGCACGTGTTTTTGCTCGACTAGCCTGCGGGATGCATCCTCTCGCACGTGTTTTTGCTCGACTAGCCTGCGGGATGCATCCTCTCGCACGTGTTTTTACTCGACTAGCCTGCGGGATGCATCCTCTCGCACGTGTTTTTACTCGACTACCCTGCGGGATGCATCCTCTCGCACGTGTTTTTGCTCGACTAGCCATGCGCATCCCATAAAACCTGCGCATGCGCATCCCACAAAACCTGCGCATGCGCATCCCACAAAACCTCGCACGTGTATTACTCGACTAGCCTGCGGGATGCATCCTCTCGCACGTGTTTTTACTCGACTAGCCTGCGGGATGCATCCTCTCGCAAGTGTTTTTACTCGACTAGTCTGCGGGATGCATCCTCTCGCACGTGTTTTTGCTCGACTAGCCTGCGGGATGCATCCTCTCGCACGTGTTTTTGCTCGACTAGGCATGCGCATCCCAAAAAACCTGCGCATGCGCATCCCACAAAACCTGCGCATGCGCATCCCACAAAACCTCGCACGTGTTTTTACTCGACTAGCCTGCGGGATGCATCCTCTCGCACGTGTTTTTACTCGACTAGCCTGCGGGATGCATCCTCTCGCACGTGTTTTTACTCGACTAGCCTGCGGGATGCATCCTCTCGCACGTGTTTTTACTCGACTAGCCTGCGGGATGCATCGTCTCGCACGTGTTTTTGCTCGACTAGGCATGCGCATCCCAAAAAACCTGCGCATGCGCATCCCACAAAACCTGCGCATGCGCATCCCACAAAACCTCGCACGTGTTTTTACTCGACTAGCCTGCGGGATGCATCCTCTCGCACGTGTTTTTACTCGACTAGCCTGCGGGATGCATCCTCTCGCACGTGTTTTTACTCGACTAGCCTGCGGGATGCATCCTCTCGCACGTGTTTTTGCTCGACTAGCCTGCGGGATGCATCCTCTCGCACGTGTTTTTGCTCGACTAGCCTGCGGGATGCATCCTCTCGCACGTGTTTTTACTCGACTAGCCTGCGGGATGCATCCTCTCGCACGTGTTTTTACCCGACTACCCTGCGGGATGCATCATCTCGCACGTGTTTTTGCTCGACTAGCCATGCGCATCCCAAAAAACCTGCGCATGCGCATCCCAAAAAACCTGCGCATGCGGATCCCACAAAACCTCGCACGTGTTTTTACTCGACTAGCCTGCGGGATGCATCCTCTCGCACGTGTTTTTGCTCGACTAGCCATGCGCATCCCAAAAAACCTGCGCATGCGCATCCCAAAAAATCTGCGCATGCGCATCCCACAAAACCTCGCACGTGTTTGTGCTCGACTTGCCTGCGGGATGCATCCTCTCGCACGTGTTTTTGCTCGACTAGCCTGCGGGATGCATCCTCTCGCACGTGTTTTTGCTCGACTAGCCTGCGGGATGCATCCTCTCGCACGTGTTTTTGCTCGACTAGCCTGCGGGATGCATCCTCTCGCACGTGTTTTTACTCGACTAGCCTGCGGGATGCATCCTCTCGCACGTGTTTTTGCTCGACTAGCCTGCGGGATGCATCCTCTCGCACGTGTTTTTGCTCGACTAGCCTGCGGGATGCATCCTCTCGCACGTGTTTTTACTCGACTAGCCTGCGGGATGCATCCTCTCGCACGTGTTTTTACTCGACTAGCCTGCGGGATGCATCCTCTCGCACGTGTGTTTGCTCGACTAGCCTGCGGGATGCGTCCTCTCGCACGTGTTTTTACTCGACTAGCCTGCGGGATGCATCCTCTCGCACGTGTTTTTGCTCGACTAGCCTGCGGGATGCATCCTCTCGCACGTGTTTTTGCTCGACTAGCCTGCGGGATGCATCCTCTCGCACGTGTTTTTACTCGACTAGCCTGCGGGATGCATCCTCTCGCACGTGTTTTTACTCGACTACCCTGCGGGATGCATCCTCTCGCACGTGTTTTTGCTCGACTAGCCATGCGCATCCCATAAAACCTGCGCATGCGCATCCCACAAAACCTGCGCATGCGCATCCCACAAAACCTCGCACGTGTATTACTCGACTAGCCTGCGGGATGCATCCTCTCGCACGTGTTTTTACTCGACTAGCCTGCGGGATGCATCCTCTCGCAAGTGTTTTTACTCGACTAGTCTGCGGGATGCATCCTCTCGCACGTGTTTTTGCTCGACTAGCCTGCGCGATGCATCCTCTCGCACGTGTTTTTGCTCGACTAGGCATGCGCATCCCAAAAAACCTGCGCATGCGCATCCCACAAAACCTGCGCATGCGCATCCCACAAAACCTCGCACGTGTTTTTACTCGACTAGCCTGCGGGATGCATCCTCTCGCACGTGTTTTTACTCGACTAGCCTGCGGGATGCATCCTCTCGCACGTGTTTTTACTCGACTAGCCTGCGGGATGCATCCTCTCGCACGTGTTTTTACTCGACTAGCCTGCGGGATGCATCGTCTCGCACGTGTTTTTACTCGACTAGCCTGCGGGATGCATCCTCTCGCACGTGTTTTTACTCGACTAGCCTGCGGGATGCATCCTCTCGCACGTGTTTTTGCTCGACTAGCCTGCGGGATGCATCCTCTCGCACGTGTTTTTGCTCGACTAGCCTGCGGGATGCATCCTCTCGCAAGTGTTTTTACTCGACTAGTCTGCGGGATGCATCCTCTCTCACGTGTTTTTGCTCGACTAGCCTGCGGGATGCATCCTCTCGCACGTGTTTTTGCTCGACTAGGCATGCGCATCCCAAAAAACCTGCGCATGCGCATCCCACAAAACCTGCGCATGCGCATCCCACAAAACCTCGCACGTGTTTTTACTCGACTAGCCTGCGGGATGCATCCTCTCGCACGTGTTTTTACTCGACTAGCCTGCGGGATGCATCCTCTCGCACGTGTTTTTACTCGACTAGCCTGCGGGATGCATCCTCTCGCACGTGTTTTTACTCGACTAGCCTGCGGGATGCATCCTCTCGCACGTGTTTTTGCTCGACTAGCCTGCGGGATGCATCCTCTCGCACGTGTTTTTGCTCGAACTAGCCTGCGGGATGCATCCTCTCGCACGTGTTTTTGCTCGACTAGCCTGCGGGATGCATCCTCTCGCACGTGTTTTTACTCGACTAGCCTGCGGGATGCATCCTCTCGCACGTGTTTTTGCTCGACTAGCCTGCGGGATGCATCCTCTCGCACGTGTTTTTGCTCGACTAGCCTGCGGGATGCATCCTCTCGCACGTGTTTTTGCTCGACTAGCCTGCGGGATGCATCCTCTCGCACGTGTTTTTACTCGACTAGCCTGCGGGATGCATCCTCTCGCACGTGTTTTTACTCGACATCCCTGCGGGATGCATACTCTCGCACGTGTTTTTGCTCGACTAGCCATGCGCATCCCAAAAAACCTGCGCATGCGCATCCCACAAAACCTGCGTATGCGCATCCCACAAAACCTCGCACGTGTTTTTACTCGACTAGCCTGCGGGATGCATCCTCTCGCACGTGTTTTTACTCGACTAGCCTGCGGGAAGCATCCTCTCGCACGTGTTTTTACTCGACTAGCCTGCGGGATGCATACTCTCGCACGTGTTTTTGCTCGACTAGCCTGCTGGATGCATCCTCTCGCACGTGTTTTTACTCGACTAGCCTGCGGGATGCATCCTCTCGCACGTGTTTTTGCTCGACTAGCCTGCGGGATGCATCCTCTCGCACGTGTTTTTGCTCGACTAGCCTGCGGGATGCATCCTCTCGCACGTGTTTTTGCTCGACTAGGCATGCGCATCCCAAAAAACCTGCGCATGCGCATCCCAAAAAACCTGCGCATGCGCATCCCACAAAACCTCGCACGTGTTTTTACTCGACTAGCCTGCGGGATGCATCCTCTCGCACGTGTTTTTGCTCGACTAGCCATGCGCATCCCAAAAAACCTGCGCATGCGCATCCCAAAAAATCTGCGCATGCGCATCCCACAAAACCTCGCACGTGTTTGTGCTCGACTTGCCTGCGGGATGCATCCTCTCGCACGTGTTTTTGCTCGACTAGCCTGCGGGATGCATCCTCTCGCACGTGTTTTTGCTCGACTAGCCTGCGGGATGCATCCTCTCGCACGTGTTTTTGCTCGACTAGCCTGCGGGATGCATCCTCTCGCACGTGTTTTTACTCGACTAGCCTGCGGGATGCATCCTCTCGCACGTGTTTTTGCTCGACTAGCCTGCGGGATGCATCCTCTCGCACGTGTTTTTGCTCGACTAGCCTGCGGGATGCATCCTCTCGCACGTGTTTTTACTCGACTAGCCTGCGGGATGCATCCTCTCGCACGTGTTTTTACTCGACTAGCCTGCGGGATGCATCCTCTCGCACGTGTGTTTGCTCGACTAGCCTGCGGGATGCGTCCTCTCGCACGTGTTTTTACTCGACTAGCCTGCGGGATGCATCCTCTCGCACGTGTTTTTGCTCGACTAGCCTGCGGGATGCATCCTCTCGCACGTGTTTTTGCTCGACTAGCCTGCGGGATGCATCCTCTCGCACGTGTTTTTACTCGACTACCCTGCGGGATGCATCCTCTCGCACGTGTTTTTGCTCGACTAGCCATGCGCATCCCATAAAACCTGCGCATGCGCATCCCACAAAACCTGCGCATGCGCATCCCACAAAACCTCGCACGTGTATTACTCGACTAGCCTGCGGGATGCATCCTCTCGCACGTGTTTTTACTCGACTAGCCTGCGGGATGCATCCTCTCGCAAGTGTTTTTACTCGACTAGTCTGCGGGATGCATCCTCTCGCACGTGTTTTTGCTCGACTAGCCTGCGGGATGCATCCTCTCGCACGTGTTTTTGCTCGACTAGGCATGCGCATCCCAAAAAACCTGCGCATGCGCATCCCACAAAACCTCGCACGTGTTTTTACTCGACTAGCCTGCGGGATGCATCCTCTCGCACGTGTTTTTACTCGACTAGCCTGCGGGATGCATCCTCTCGCACGTGTTTTTACTCGACTAGCCTGCGGGATGCATCCTCTCGCACGTGTTTTTACTCGACTAGCCTGCGGGATGCATCGTCTCGCACGTGTTTTTACTTGACTAGCCTGCGGGATGCATCCTCTCGCACGTGTTTTTACTCGACTAGCCTGCGGGATGCATCCTCTCGCACGTGTTTTTGCTCGACTAGCCTGCGGGATGCATCCTCTCGCACGTGTTTTTGCTCGACTAGCCTGCGGGATGCATCCTCTCGCACGTGTTTTTACTCGACTAGCCTGCGGGATGCATCCTCTCGCACGTGTTTTTACCCGACT